>NW_016832499.1:0-1088 GCF_001698545.2 Rhinopithecus bieti | reverse complement strand
TGTACAAAACATCTCAGTTAATTTGGTCTTTTGTTTTGAAGCCTTATTATTCTAACAGAAAAAGATTTCAATGCTACTGGTTTTTATTGTGGCCTGCCCTTTTGATCATCTTGTTAATACTCAAAGACATTAGCATCACATGGTAACCTTGGGAGGTAAATGCTACTCTATACATCTATATCCTTGTTTCACACCTTGAATGAAGCACATATGCTATACTTTGCTTTCTTTTTTTTCTGTTTTATAAAAGAATGAATCCTAGGGAAAAGTCATGCAAGCCTTAAAATTGTTGATATCCTATGAATCAAAAATTCTGCTTCTGGGAATGTATTGTTATAAAATAATTGGACAAGTGTGTGAATGTATGTGCATGATTGCAATGTATATTATTATAAACATACTTATGTATTATCATAGCATCCTTTATAATGCAAAAAATGGAAACAATTGTCCATCAACAGAGAATTGTTTAATTAAGGTAACTCATACAATGATATATAATGCAGTAATTGTAAATAATGATATAAATGCATATTTAGTGGTAAGGAAAGAAGTTCACTGTAGAATATAATGTACAAAAGCAGATTACAAATGGTATCTATAGAATAATACCATGCTGGGGGCCAGAGCAACATGGCCGAATAGGAAAAGCTCCAGTCTCCAACTCCCAGCGCGAGCGACACAGAAGACCAGTGATTTCTGCATTTTCAACTGAGGTACTGGGGTCATCTCACTAGGGAGTGCCGGACAATCGGTGCTGGTCAGCTGCTGCAGCCCGACCAGTGAGAGCTGAAGCAGGGCGAGGCATCACCTCACCTGGGAAGCGCAAGGGGAAGGGAATCCCTTTTCCTACCCAGGGAAACTGAGACACACAACACCTGGAAAATCGGGTGACTCCCACCCCAATACTGCGCTTTGAAAAAAACGGGTATATCAGTAGATTGTATCCCACACCTGGCCGGGAGGGTCCCACGGCCACGGAGCCTCCCTCATTGCTAGCACAGCAGTCTGCGATCTAACCGCAAGGCAGCAGCGAGGCTGGGGAAGGGGCGCCTGCCATGGCTAAGGCTTAAGTAGGTAAACAAAGC
>NW_016832498.1:0-704 GCF_001698545.2 Rhinopithecus bieti | reverse complement strand
ATCAGGAAGACATTGGCCTCATAAAATGAGTTAAGGAGGATTCCCTCTTTTTCTGTTGATTGGAATAGTTTGAGAAGGAATGTTACCAGCTCCTCTTACTACCTCTGGTAGAATTCACCTCTGGTGAACATGTCTGGTCCTGGACTTTTTTTGGTTGGTAGGCTATTCATTATTGCCTCAGTCTCAGAGCCTGTTATTGGCTGTTATTCAGGGATTCAACTTCTTCTTGGTTTAGTCTTGGGAGGATGTATGTGTCCAGGAATTTATCCATTTCTTCTAGATTTTCTAGTTTATTTGCGTAGAGGTGTTTATAGCATTCTCTGATGGTAGTTTGTATATATGTGCGATCAGTGGTACTATCCCCTTTATCATTTTTTATTGCATCTATTTGATTCTTCTCTCTTTTCTTCTTCATTCGTCTTGCTAGCAGTCTATCAATTTTGTTGAGCTTTCCCAAAAAATAAAAAATAAAAACAGCTCCTGGATTCATTGATTTTTTGAAGGGTTTTTTGTGTCTCTATCTGCTTCAGTTCTGCTCTGATCTTAGTTATTTCTTGCCTTCTGCTAGCTTTTGAATGTGTTTACTCTTGCTTCTCTAGTTCTTTTAACTATGATGTTAGGGTGCTGATTTTAGGTTTTTCCTGATTCTCTTGGGGGCATTTAGTGCTATGAATTTCCCTCTACACTGCTTTAAATGTGTCCCA
>NW_016832497.1:0-605 GCF_001698545.2 Rhinopithecus bieti | reverse complement strand
GGCAGTCACAGGAAAAGTAGTGAGACAGGAAGGTGAGGAGCATGAAGTGCCACCATACCCACCTCCAGTGTCTGGCACAGAATATGACGAGGAACCTCCGTGAATTGGAATCTTCCATATCTTCACACATGTGAGTTTCTGCTAGATGTAATTTGACTTATAAAAAGAAAGAAATATGATCTTCTTGTATCTAAATATTGTAGAAGAGTTAATGATTGTAACCTGGATGTTTTAAATTCTAAGATGCTATTAAATCAATATTCATCACAAATGTATTGACAATTTTTAGAAGAACAGAAGAGATCTCATCATATTTAATGCAGTGTATCTATTGTAAGATGCATGCTAATTCCAGAAAAAGTAAAGCATAAAAAAAATCTGTCTTACAATGGAAAAATACAGTAAACTATTTTTAACTACAATTTACATGCAACATTTTAGGATATGAAGCCATCAACTCATTTTGAAAACTACTGACTCAGATGACCTCAGCGACAGGAAACCTCTAACAGATCACGAATCTAATAATGAGATAATTTTCTGTGTCTTTGCCTGAGAGTCTGTCTGAAAGTGGTGCAGTTTTTACAGAAGAGGAATAACGTGTC
>NW_016832496.1:0-2973 GCF_001698545.2 Rhinopithecus bieti | reverse complement strand
TTTTTTTTTTTTGCCTGGGTTCATGTCCTAGCACATCATAGAAAAGCAAATCCAATGTTAAGAAATTATTGCATCAGATATAGCTCAAAAACAATTTAAATGGTTGTTCTAATATATAAATTACAAGCTCCTAGCTAGTCAGAAAAAAATCATATTTCTTTGTGTTATTTCTCTACAAAAATGAGATGATGAGAGTCTCAGTGCTTTACAGTCATGAAATGTTGCCACAGGGTGAAAAAAGAAAATGAATAATGCTTCTGTAAACTGTTAAGCATGATGAAAATGTAAATGTTATCAGTTTTTACCAGCAAAATCTGGTAATATGTCATTTTACAAGATGACAATGAAAGAGTATACAAATGAAGATGTAGTGCCAGAGGAGATTTTTGAGGTAAGTGCTGTTTATTTTTAGTATTTCTGGATAACTTGAAAAATTGTTTAACAATGTAGTAGTTCCAAGGTAGACTTGGTTTCCTTGTGAGATACTGGTTTGCCAAGTCATGTTAGACTTAATAAAAGATTTAAAGTCGTTCTGTGGAGATACAAAAGTGTGATTCCATAATCACCGCAGGATGCTTTGAAAGAATCCTAATATAGTTGCTGTCTACTAAATTTTTAAGTTACAGAAAGAAGATAATTTGTAGAGTTGCTGGTAAATATAAGTTGATTTTAAACAGTGATGAACTTTCTGTGTGCCTCTTTTATGTAGGATCTTAATATGTCGTTTTCAAACAGTTAAAACCATTTTTTCATTCTGCGATGAGCTAAAGGAAGGCATAACAAGCAGTGAAGATACCCAGAAAGTAATGCATGAATATTATATCGATCTAGTAGGGTTAGACTGCTTCTTGCAAATGGCATTTGTCATGGCCACAAGATCCAGAAAGATAAAAGAAAAAGTTGTTTTTCCTACCAAAGATTGGCAAAAATCTGGAGAGGGAAGTGGATATATACATAAAGGTCATCAACAGAAAACCACTTTGAAGTTTAAAGTGTGTGGGTTCTTTACAGACAAATATGGTTCCACACTATGAAGACTAGAACAGATTGTGTTCATGTATAGTAAGCAAACACAATCTAATGATAACTTGCTTCTAGAAGATGTGGAGGCAAATGTGGAAACAAATGTCACTTCAGGGGGGCTCTCTAGCCTTGGATTCAAAACTATCATATTTATTACACACAAGAAGATGGTTCTTTTTCATATTTATTATTAATTTTTGTCGGTACATAATATTTATGGAGTACATGAGATGTTTTGCTACAGGCATGCAATATGAAAAAAACCACATCATAGAGAATGGGGTATCCCCTCGATCATTCTCTGAGTTACAAACATTCCAATTACACTACGTTATTTTCAAATATATGATTATTTTTGACCATAGTCACTCAGGTTTTCTATCAAATACTAGGTTTTATTATTTATTATTTCTATTTTATTAACAATTGCCCCCTCCTGCTCACTCTCTCACTACCTTTTCCAGCCTCTGGTCACCATCCTTCTGCTCTCTATGTCCATGAGTTTCATTATTTTGGTTTTTAGATCCCAGAAATAAGTGAGAATATGTGATGTTTGTCTTTCTGTGCCTGCCTTGTTTTAACATAATAATCTTCAGTTCCACCTATGTTGCCTGTTACAGGCTCTCATTTTTTATCTCTGAATAGTACTCCACTGTGTATATGTACCACATTTTCTTCATCTGTTAATGGACACGTAGGCTGCTTCCAAATATTAGTAACTGTAAACAGTGCTGCAGCAAACCTAGGAGTGCAGAAATCTCTTTGATATACTGATTTCCTTTCTTTTGGGTATACACCAAGCAAGTTGTTGGAAAATCATAATGAAGAGTGCAAAATGACTAAGCTACAGCGTATTGTCATTATTCACCCTGATGTGGAAAAGGGCATGAATTTAATAGAAAATAACTTTGCAGATTAAAATCTTCGGTGTGTTTTTTTAGTGCCATAGTCTTGGATGATGGGTTCCTAGAAGCTCTCAACATCTTTTCTTAATTGGAGAAAGTGTTAAGTCTCCAAATATCTGGGGCAGTACATATTCAACTTTTGACAAGAGAGCAGGAACTTGATTACTTTGAGTGCTATTCGTTAGTTTCTGCTTTCATTGAGAATGCAACACAAGCCAGCTAGGCTGCTGCTAATTCCTTGCTGGGCATCTTCTGCTACTGTCACAGGAACTGTGATCTCACTGGATAATCTATTAACTGGGGAGTCTTTAATCTTGAATGACTGCTGCACAAATTATCCTCAAAACATTTTAGCCACCAGAGGAATACTCTTCAAATACTCCAAATCCGCCAGTATCTTGAATCATGCTTGATTCTGAATAAGTCTCAACAAGTCATGTAAAGGGGGCTCTCTGGCCTTGAAATAGTGATGTTTTATGCAGAAAGGAGATTGTTCTATTGTGATTATTTTATTGACAATCCAACTTCTGAGCCATTAAGAAAGCAAGTTGTTAGAAAATCAGAATAAAGAATGCAGAATGATTAGACTACAATGTATTGTCAGATTTGATTTCAAGAAATTATAGGAAAACTTTCTAAAGTTCCATGTCACAAAATTTATTTTTACAAAGAATTGAAAGATAAATTTAGTTGTATGGAAGATTTTTTTCTTTTTCTTTTTCATTCTTCATCTCAGATATCAACAGAAGAGTCCATCACTTATTTAGCTAGTAAATTTATTAACATAAAATTCAGAGACATTCCAATACCACATTGCTTATGCCATTAGACATAGATTCAGTGTCAGCTACGACAATTGAAAATCACCTCTTTTATAATCAAAAGGTTTAAATTCCTCCAACCAAATTGTTTGATCCAGATGCAGCACTGCATTTTTTTCTGGAAGAACAATCAAATAAAACTTAAGAGAGAAAATTAATGGCCACAATCCACCTAAAATAAACAAAAAACTAAAACAAAAAAAGTGAGTATCCTGACAAATGAG
>NW_016832495.1:0-938 GCF_001698545.2 Rhinopithecus bieti | reverse complement strand
AGAAAGTTGTTATCAACAAGCCTGGCTTGTGAGGGATGTTCCCCCCAGAACTGGTGATGAGAATGAGCAGCACAAACACTGTCTCCAGAGGGCCTTGTCCTGCTGGGCCGCCTGCCAGTGCCTTCCATACATCTCCCCATTCATCTTCATGACAGCTCAGTGAAGGAGATACCACAAGAGTTCAATTGCACTGTCGTGGAAACAGAAGCTCACATAAAGTAGAAATGTGCCCCCAGGAAATGCAACTAGCAAAAGGTGCAAATGAGACCTGAACTCACATGTGCCCAGCTCCAAAGACCTCCTCAGCTACTGCTTTGCGTCCTTCCGTGGAGTCTGTAAACCATACAAGTCATCTAAAGACTCCAGCCTCTACAAATGGAGCCAATAATGGTACTATTTCCTTGCAATCAGTCAAGATCTCCCCACTTATCCTGTCTGCAGTTCTGCACTCCGGGCTCTCAGTGATAGACATCTGGTTCCTCCCCTTACTCTTCAGGACAAGTGCTTGTCTGCATCAAAAAGGTAATTTCGGCTTCCTAGGAAGAAAAGCTGCCTGCAAGAACAAATCTCATGTTTCCAAAGAATGGAGGAAGAGGGTGAGCTTGCAGGGTGAGGTGCTTGTGATAACAGTAGCATCAATAATCACGGCCAATACATGAAGCTTTTCCGAAAAGCTGGCATCCAAACTCAGACCATATGCCCAAAGAGAGGATCTTAGCAGAAAGCAGCAGCCTGAGGATGGGAGGCTGTGGCAGGGAGTCCGGGGCTAGAACCAGGGAACAGACCCATCTATTCTAGCAGGCAGGGCCCAGGAAGTGTCCCTAGGCCTTGGATGTGCCCAAGAATTTTTCTTCCTTTCCTGGCCAAGATCCAACAATGACCTTCTTAGCTCAGGCCTGTGCCTCCTTCATACAGCCAGTCCAATAGAAAAGAGACTC
>NW_016832494.1:0-234 GCF_001698545.2 Rhinopithecus bieti | reverse complement strand
CAAACAAACAAACAAACAAAAAAAAACAAAAAAAACCCCACTACACCCTGTTGCTGGATCTCTCTTGCCTCATCCCTTCATCCATAAACAGGAGTTGGTTACTGTCTTAATTTAATTTAATGTAACTTAATTTAGGAGAGCTAAGTAATTAAACATGAGGCCAAAGTACATAAGAAAGCAGCAGCCCTTTATTGCAAATATTCACTGGGCGAGGTTCTCTGGTCCTCAGGTGTG
>NW_016832493.1:0-2770 GCF_001698545.2 Rhinopithecus bieti | reverse complement strand
GGGGCCGCCTGAGCCGAGGTCTTCCCGCTCCTCCCATCTCCCATGGGAATCTCCCCATGCGCCCACTCCTCCGGCAGACCCGGGGGACTTTGATTACCTGGGGCCCTCTGCTTCCTTGCAGATGTCAGCCCCACCCCGGGAATCGACTGAAAATTTGGTTCCATTCCTGGACATGGATTCAACTGAAGAGCTGCCCCTGGGGCCAGAGCAGTTCTTGGCTGCACATCAGGATTTACATAACAAGTCGACTCTGCAAGAAAGGCTCCCAGAGGTGGTCCCACTGCTGGACGGGGATGAGAACCAGACCCCAGTTCAGCTTCCTCGCCTCAAAAGTAAGGTTCCAACTGCAGATCTAGATCAGGCTGCAGGTCATCAGGCAGATGAAATACTTGTTCCGCTAAACAGCAAGGTTTCAAAACCAACCACATTTATTGTTTCACCCAAGAACCTGAAGAAAGATGTAGCTCAGCGTTGGAGCCTTGCTGAGATTGTTGGAATTCCACACCGATTATCCAAACCTCAGCGTCAGAAACAGACTTTGCGGGATGAATATTTGAGTATGGACACACTGTATCCCGGCAGCCTGCCTCCAGAACTCCAGGTGAACTCAGATGAGCCTCCAGGGCCCCCTGAGCAAGTTGGACTTTCTCAATTCCATCTAGAGCCTGAAACTCAAAATCCAGAGATGCTTGAAGACATCCAGTCCTCTTCACTCTGGCAAGAAGCCCCAGCGCAGCTTCCACAGCTCCCTGAGGAGGAAGAACCTTCTTCAACCCAGGAGGAGGCCCCAGCTCTGCCTCCAGCATCCTCTATGGAGAGTCTAACTCTACCGAATCGTGAGGCGACAGTTCAGCCTCCAGGTGAGGATCGTTATAACTTGCCCACCATTACAGTTAAACCTGCAGATGTGGAGGTTACCATAACTTCCAAGCCTATCAATGAGACAGAATCTTCCCAAGCCCAGCAGGAGGCCCCAATTCAGTTTCGAGAGGAGGCAGAACCTTCTGCAACCCAACAGGAGGCCTCAACTGAGCCTCCAGGTCCTCCTATAGAGCATGAACTTTCCATCAGTGAGCAGGAGCAGCCAGCTCAGCCTTCTGAGTCTTCTGAGGTTGAATCTTCTCAGACCCAGCAGGAGACCCCAGCTCAGCCTCCAGAAGAGATGGAACCTTCTGCTATCCAAGAGGAGGCCCTACCTGAGCCTCCAGGTCCTCCTGTAGAGCCTGAACTTTCCCTCAGTGAGCAGGATCAGCCAGCTCAGCCTTCTGAGTCTTCTGGGGAGGCTGAATCTTCTCCAACCCAGCAGGAGGCCCCAGCTCAGCCTCTAGAACATCATGAAGTCACAGTTTCACCTCCAGGTCACCATGAAACTCAGCATTCAGATTTGCCCAGTGTCTCTGTTAAGCCTCCAGATGTGCAGCTCACCTTAGTAACAGAGCCTAGTGCAGAGGTGGGAACTTCTCCAATCCCCCAGGAGGCTACAGCTCAGCTCTCAGGGCCAGGTAATGATGTAGAATCTCCCGCCATCCAGCACGGGGGCCCACCTCTGCCTCCAGAGTCACTGGAAGAGGCTGGACCTTTAGCAATTCGACAGGAGACTTCATTTCAATCTCCGGAACCTGTTAATAATGAGAACCCCTCTCCAACCCAGCAGGAGGCTGCAGCTGAGCATCCACAGACTGCTGAGGAGGGTGAGTCTTCTCTAACCCAGCAGGAGGCCCCAGCTCAGACTCCAGAGCTCCCTAACGTAGTTGTAGCTCAACTTCCAGAGCAGTCAAACCTGAATCAAGCCACAGTTCAACCTTTGGACCTGGGGCTTACCATCACTCCAGAACCCACTATGGAGGTTGTTGGACATTCTATATCTCTGAAGACTTTCATTCTTCCAAAGCAACTTAAGGTGACACTTCCACATCCAGACCAGGTTCGGACTCATCATTCACACCTGACTCAAGCCACAGTTCAACCTTTGGACCTGGGGTTTACCAGCACTCCAGAATCCACAACAGAGGTTGAGCTTTCTCCAACAGTGCAGGAGACCCCAACTCAGCCTCCTAAGAAAGTTGTACCCCAACTTCGAGTATATCAAGAGGTAGCAATTCCAACACCAGGTCAGGATGAAGCTCAGCATCCAATGTCACCCAGTGTCACAGTTCAACCTTTGGATCTGGGACTTACCATCACTCCAGAACCCACTATGGAGGTTGTACCTTCTACAGCCCTGAAGAAGACTATAGCTCCTCCAGAGCATCCTAAGGTGACACTTCCACATCCAGACCAGGTTCAGACTCAGTATTCACACCTGACTCAAGCCACAGTTCCACCTTTGGACCTGGGGTTTACCAACACTCCAGAATCCACGACAGAGTTCGAACCTTCTACAGCCCTGACGACTACAGCTCCTCCTCCAGAACACCCTGAGGTGACACTTTCACCTTCAGACAAAGGTCAGACTCAGCATTCACACCTGACTCAAGCCACATTTCAACCTTTGGACCTGGGACTTACCATCACTTCAGAACCCCCTACGGAGGTTGGACATCCTACACCCCTGAAGCTGACTGTAGTTCCTCCAAAGCATCCTAAGGTGACACTTCCACATCCAGACCAGGTTCAGACTCTGCATCGAAAACTGACTGAAGTCAGAAGTCCAAGTACTGAACTAGAACCTACTCAAGATTCATTGGTTCAGTCTGAAAGTCACGCCCCAAACAAGACTTTAACTGCACCAGAGGAACAGAAGGCCTCCACAAGCACCAACATATGTGAG
>NW_016832492.1:0-1086 GCF_001698545.2 Rhinopithecus bieti | reverse complement strand
TCATTATATACGTTTTTTATTTTTGTAATTTATTATATTGAAGAAATGTAGTAGTTACTAATTCAGCTGAATGCTGGTAGACTGTATAACCTCATTATAGACTGTATAACCTCATCCACAGAATATTCTGCAATATTCGGTGGATACAAGCTGAGATCTGAATCATTATGCCATTTTATGTAATAGAATTTCCAACAGTATTTGCTCAAATCTAACTACAATCAACTACCACTCACCCACATCCCTCAACTTTTCACCTTTTGAAGTTCAGTTGAGGTATCACCTATTCTAAGAATTATTTTCCTAACGTCTACTCTCCCAACCTTTCTCAGAATGAAATAGGTACACACAATTGTGCTTCCAAGCACTCTGAATATATTCACTATTTCACTAAAACATATCGTTGTTTTATGGCAAATAGCTATATGATTTTCTTTTCTCCACTAGAATGAAACACATGGATTGTGTTTTATTTATTTTTCTATCCCAAATGTTTGGTTTAACATCTAGTAAATAAAAAATTGATTTATTTATGGAGAGAATGAGTAAACAATTGAATGTAGGATTTAGGGCAAATATTATTTTAAAACATATCATTTATATTTGTTCTGGAGATAATGTCATACTGGAACAAATACAGAATGTGTTTCTATTATCATCTATGAAAGAGGTGAAAACACTGGTTAAATATTTAGGTTCTATCCTAATACTTCATGATTTCCTTGTGTCTTCATCTCTTAGTAGCTGGGAAAATATCTTTTATTTTGTTTTATTTATTATACTTTAAGTTATAGGGTACATGTGCATAACATGCAGGTTTGTTACATATGTATACTTGTGCCATGTTGGTGTGCTGCACTCATCAACTCGTCAGCACCCATCAACTCGTCATTTACATCAGGTATAATTCCCAATGCAATCCCTCCCCACTCCCCTTCCCCATGATAGGCCCCGGTGTGTGCTGTTCCCCTTCTCGAGTCCAAGTGATCGCATTGTTCAGTTCTCACCTATGAGTGAGAACTTGTGGTGTTTGGTTTTCCGTTCTTGTGATAGTTTGCTCAGAATGATGGTTTCCAGCTGCATTCA
>NW_016832491.1:0-2771 GCF_001698545.2 Rhinopithecus bieti | reverse complement strand
CCTTACTAGCTTTTTGGAAAGCTTTGCTTTCAGGAGACAATATTTGAACTGAGACCTGAAAGATAAGGAGTTAAAAAGTTGAAGGCAGCACATTCTTGGCAGAGGAAACAGCAAGTATACAAACCTGAGGTAGAATTTAAAAGACTTGGATATATTCATGGAAGATGGCATATTGTATCCATTCCCACCCTAATTTTTCTTTGAGAGGCTAAACAATATTAGCAAATAAGCTACATATATATATATATATATATATATTTTGTTATTAAAACAGTCTTGATCTGTCGCTCAGCCTAGAGTACAGTGGCATGATCCCAGTTCACTGTAGCCTCAAATTCCTAGGCTCAAGTGATCCTCCTGCCTCAGCCTTCTGAGCAGCTAGGACTACAGGAGCATACCACCATGCTGGCTACTTTTTTTTGTTTTTAGTTTTTGTGTAGAGACAAGGTCTCTCTATATTGTCCAGGCTGGTCTCAAACTCCTAGGCTCAAGTGATCCTCCTGCCTCAGCTTCCACAATGGTAGGATGACAGGTGTGTGAGCCACCACACCCTGTGCATTATTATCTAAGGAGTCCCTGCCTTTGAAGTCATTCTCCATTACACCACCCTGATTATTTTGTTCCTAGCAATGATCACAGTCTATACTTTTGCTTACTTATTTAATACCTGTCTCACTTGCTAAAATGATTGGGTCGTTGAGGGCAATGATCTTGTCCACTGTTCATTACTGTATTCGTTAGCCAATGCTTGACATTAATGAATACTTGTAGGGTGACTGAAGCTTATAAAACCTATTCTTTCAGATTTGAAGTTAATTAGCAGATTGAACAGCAGTAATAGTTTGTATATTTGTATTTGCTGTACACTAGAAGAAACTGTCCCTCTAAATCAAATAGTATGATATTGGAGAGAAGGGCCAAAGGAGAAACAAAGTCAAATTTTAGCAGTTAAACTTTTGTTTTGTTTTTTTTTTTGAGATGGAATCTCACTCTGTCACCTGGGCTAGAATGCACTGGCTCAATCTCGGCTCACTGCAACTTCCGCCTCCCAAGTTCAAGTGATTCTTCTGCCTCAGCCACCCGAGTAGCTGGGATTACAGGCACCCACCACTACACCCAGCTAATTTTTTGTATTTTTAGTAGAGAAGGACTTTCACCATATTGGCCAGGCTGGTCTTGAACTCCTGACCTCACCTACCTCGGCCTCCCAAAGTGCTGGGATTACAGGCTTGAGCCACCATGCCGGCCAGCAGTTAAACTTGATAAACTAACCTGATGTCCTGATGTGGAGAAAGTAGGACAGATGAAAAAGTGAAGAAGCTGGAGCTGGTCCCTCAATGCCCCACCATGCCCAGATATGGCCACACATGACAGTGGGAAAGCCAAGTTCTGGAGAAATCCATCGTTATCACCATGCCTTCCTTTTGAATCATGCTTTAGTGTTGGCCATCCTGCACACACATCATTGCCTTTAACCCTTGCAAAGCTCTTTGCAATAGGAAGCATGATCTTCACTTTACCAGGGAGGACACGGAGGCTTAGAGGTTACATGTAAGCCCTAGGTCACACAGCTAGGAATTAGCAGTGCCAGGTCTGCAACCCTGACCTTCTAATTGATTCCACTTCACTACCCTTTCTACCATACCCACAGCTGCTTCCGTATTAACTATGTTGACTTTTCTTTCTTTTTTTTTTTTGAGACGGAGTTTCTCTGTTATTGCCCAGGCAACAACATCATGCAGTGGCGCGACCTCGGCTCACCTCAACCTCTGCCTCCCGGGTTCAAGTGATTCTCCTGCTTCAGCTTCCCAAGTAGCTGGAATTACAGGCATGTGCCACCACGCCCAGCTAATTTTTTATTTTTAGTAGAGATGGGTTTCTCCATGTTGGTCAGGCTAGTCTCGAACTCCGATCTCAGGTGATCCGCCTGCCTCGACCTCCCAAAGTGCTGGGATTACAGGCGTGAGCCACTACACACGGCCTGACTTCTTAAGAGACAGGGTCTTGTTATATTGCCTAAGCTGGCTTTGAACTCTTGGGCTCAAGCAATCCACTTGCCTCAATCTCCTGAGCATGTTAACTTTCATTTGTGTGTGTGTATGTGACAAGATCTTGCTATATTGCCCAGGGTGATCATGAACTCCTGGCTTCAAGTAATCTTCCTGAATAGCTGGGATAACAGGCTCCAGCCACTGTACTGGAGTTAAAGTATTTTTTTATTTATTTATTTTTAATTGCAGACCGGGCACGGTGGCTCACACCTGTAATCCCAGCACTTTGGGAGGCTGAGGAGGGCAGATCACTTGAGGCCAGGCATTCGAGACCAGCCTGACCAACATGGTGAAACATTTATCTACTAAAAATACAAAAATTAGCCCTGGGTGTGGTGGCACGTGCCTGTAATCCCAGCTACTTGGGAGGCTGCGGCAGGAGAATGGCTTGAACCCAGGAGGCGGAGGTTGCAGTGAGCCGAGATCACGCCACCACACTCAGGCCTGGGCAACAGAGTGAGACACTGTCTCAAAAAAAAAAAGAAAGAAAGAAAAGAAAAAGAAAAAATTGTGGCAAACACATGTAATATAAAATTCACTCACTTAACCATTTTGTAAGTGTAGAACTAAGTAATGTTAACTGTATTCACATTGTTGTGTAACAGATCTCTGGAACTTTTTCATCCTGCAAAACTGAAACTCTGTACGCATCAAACAACTCCTTATTTCTCCTTCCTGCCAGTGCCAGGGAACCATCATTCTACTTTCTGTGTCCAGGAT
>NW_016832490.1:0-704 GCF_001698545.2 Rhinopithecus bieti | reverse complement strand
AAGAAACAATTTAACAGGAGGATGTACCCCCCTGTGATATTAGGAGTCATATCATTTTCTCTCCTTCTGGATATTTGGAACAATATCACAGTGGGTATGTACACCCCCTGCGATATTGCCCCGGGCCCGGGGCGTGGCGGCAGCTGGGGTTCGGATCACGGGGGCTGGCTCACCCCCCGGCGATGGGGCCTCTAGCCGCCGGGAGGCCAGGCGGGGCAGCTGCTGGGGGCCGTATGGCTGGGGGTGGCTCCCTCCCAGGCGATGGGGCTCCCAATAGCCGGTGGGGAGAGAGATGGGCTATTACTCCCCTCATCGTGGGGAGTGTCTCACAGATATCACAGTTTGTTTTCACCTTCTCCCATATGGGGATTAATACCATCTCCTCCCCTTCCGGATATCAAGAAGAGTATCACACGTTGTTGTACATTGTCTGCCATCCTGGGAGTAATATCCAACTCTCGGCCTTGGAATATTAAGACGAGTGTCACAGGGTGGATGTACACCCTCTTCCATAGTGAGAGTAATATCACCCTCTCCCCTCCATGGATATTAGGAACAATGTCCCAGGCTGGGTGTATGCCTCCTGCTGTATCGAATGTAATATCACCATCTCCCTTTCAGGATATTCATAACAATATCACAGGGCGGGTAAACACAGCCTGCGAATTATTATCATCCTCTCCTCCTCCGGATACTAGGAACGA
>NW_016832489.1:0-694 GCF_001698545.2 Rhinopithecus bieti | reverse complement strand
TGCAAGAATGAGCCACAGAAAGCTGTTCCCAGCATCCTCTGGTAATCTAGGAACACCTATGGAAAAGCGTTGCCCCGGTCTCAATCCCAGGGGTGGGAATCAGGAAGTACAGAAGCCGCCATCAGAGCCCAGGTCTGGCTCTGTCATTGCCCCTCGCGGCAAACCACTAGAGAGCCGGGCCTCAGTTTTCTCATCTGTAAAATGAGGAGCCCGACTGGAGGGTACCCAAGTTCCCTCCCAGGTCTGGCACTTCCTGAGGGTCCTATTGTTCACTGAAGAGCTAATAATGCTAGTTCTCAAATTTTTTGCTCTTGGGACCCCTTCACAAATCTTAAAAGTACTGAGCCTTCTCCCACCCCATGGATCTGTGGGGGCTTCTTTTGCTATTTGGCAGGCAGTACTAATCAAACAAACTGACATATAAGAATTTTAGCTTATACTTCAAGTGTCTAAGGCTCTCTCCGAGGGCCTTCTCTCTGCCCTGTCATGTTTACATTTGTCTCGGTTGATGTAAGGCACTGATTATGGCCTCTGGATGCACATTGGAATCACCTGTAGAGCTGAGATGTAACCTCAGACCAATTCCCAGAGATTTTCATTTAGTTGGTCTCTGCAAGGGTGGTGGGGAGGGGGCTACCAGGTGAGTTTTAATGTGTTGCCAGGCTTGAGAAGAGCCACTCTGATAGCTCTATGG
>NW_016832488.1:0-4521 GCF_001698545.2 Rhinopithecus bieti | reverse complement strand
TTCTTTCTTTCTTTCTTTCTTTCTTTCTTTCTTTTTTTTTTTTTGAGACTGTGTCTTACTCTGTAGCCAGGCTAGAGTGCAGTGGCACGATGTCGGGTCACTGCAACCTCTGCCTCCCAGGTTCAAGCAATTGTCCTGCCTCAGCCTCCTGAGCAGCTGGGATTACAGGCACCCGCCACCACGCCCTGCTAATTTTTGTATTTTTAGTAGAAACGGGGTTTCACCATGTTGGCCAGGATGGTCTCGGTCTCCTGACCTCGTGATCCGCCCGCCTCAGCCTCCCAAAGTGCTAGGATTACAGGCCTGAGCCAGGGCGCCCGGCAAATTATTTTTTCTTTAATGATCTCTCAGCAGAATCAGGGACCAGTTTTCACTTTTTACTTTATTTACTTCCATATCATTTGAATTTGTGGCAGCAAGCATGTATTATTTTGTAATGAAAACTAACATTAAAATGTATTTCAGGCCGGGCACGGTGGTTCAAGCCTGTAATCCTAGCACTTTGGGAGGCCAAGGCGGGCGGGTTATGAGGTCAGGAGTTTGAGACCAGCCTGGCCAATATAGTGAAACCCCGTCTCTACTAAAAACACAAAAATTAGCTGGGCGTGGTGGCTTGCCTGTAATCTCAGCTGCTCGGGAGGGTGAGGCAGGAGAATCACTTGAACCTTGGAGGCGGAGGTTGCAGTGAGCCAAGATTGTGCCATTGCATTCCAGACTGGGTGACAGAGTGAGACTCCATCTCAAAAAGAAAAGTATTTCAGAAAACTCCTATTTTAAATAAAAGATAAATCAACCACATAAAAACTTACACACAAATGTTTGTTTATAGCTGCTTCACCCATAATTGTCAAAATTTGGGAGCAACCATAATGTCCTTCAATAGATGAATGGATAAACTGTGATACATCCAGATAATATAATATTTATTTATTCAATGATAAAAAGAAATGCGCTCTCAAGCCACAAAGAGATGTGAAGGAATCTTAAACATGTATTGCTAAGTGAAATAAGCTAATCTTAAAATGATACATACTGTATGCTATGGTTTGAATGTGTGTTAAAATTTCACATGTTGAAACCTTAATCCCCAAATTCATATTTTGATGGTATTTGGTGGTGGAGCCTTGGGAGGTAATTAGGATTAGATAAAGTCATTAGTGTGGGACTGGTGGCTTTATAAGAAAAGGAAGAAAGACCTGAGCTAGCATGCTCTTGCCCTCTTGCCAAGTGATGCTTTCTGCTGTGTTATGATGCAGTAAGAAGACCCTCATGAGATGTGGCCCCTTGACCTTAGACTTCCCAGCCTCCAGAACTTTAAGAAATAGATTCCTTTTCTTTATAAATTACCCAGTCTCAGGCATTCAGCTATAGTAACAGAAAACAAACTAAAACACTGTATGATTCCAAGTGTATGACATTCTGGTAATAAAGCAAATCTATGGAGACAGTAAAAGGATCAGTTGTTGCCAGGGGTTAGGGAACAGGGAGGGAGAGATAAGCAGGTGGAGCACGGAGATTTTTAGGGCAGTGAAAATATTATTTATGATTCTGTAATGGTGGATATGTCATTGTACATCTGTCAAACCCACAGAACATACAACACAAAGAGTGAACCCTAATGTAAACTATATACTTAGTTAATAATAATAATGTGTCCAATATAGATTCATCACTTGTAATAAATGTACCACACTAATGCAAGATGTTAATAGTAGGGGAATCTATGTATATGTGAGGGAGTGGGTAAAGGGGGATGTCTATGGGAACTTTCTGTACTTACTGCTCAATTTTCTATAAAGCTAAAATTGTTCTAAAATGAAGTCTATTAATTTTTTTAAAAAAGGTAAATTATCACAAATGAAGAAAATCATGGAGAAGTTTCTAAGTGGCAGAGTTGACCCTCTCTTCAAGCTCTGTGAAGCTGCAGATTCGAGGCCCACATCCAGTGCCCTTGACAGGCATCTCCTGTCAGCTGTGGTGTGCAGTGTCCTGTGCAATTCAACAGACAGTCTTCCTTTGATTTCCACAGGTTTTGCACTCAGGCAAGGAAATGTATCAGAATAAGCAAAAGTGATAGAGTTAACCATGCATTTCCTGATATTAAACAAGAACAAATATGTGAAATAAATAATTGTGATATTAACATTTTTATATAAGCAGACTGCTGTGGGCCTATATCTGGATGGGAATGTGAAGAGGAAATAAAGGGAGATGGTAGAAAGTTAGGAAGCATTGATGGGAAAGGGAGAATTTCAGAGGTAAAATGAGGAATGAATGTACCTCGTAATATTGTTGAATAACTAGATAATACATGTATTATGGGCTGAATTATGTCTCTTCAAAATTCATATGATGAAGCTGTAACCCCCAGTATCTCAGAATGTGACTGTATATGGAGATAGGGCCTTTAAAGAAGTAATCAAGTTAATATGAGGCTGTAAGGGTGGGCCTTAATTCAATCTGACTGGCGTTCTTATCAGAAGAGAACATTTGCACAAACAAAGAGACACCAGGGATGTGTGTGCACAGAGGAAAGACCATATGAGGGCACAGTGAGAAGGCAACCACCTGCAAACCAAGGAGAGAGGCCTGGGAATAAAATCAACCTTGTCAACACCTTGATCTTGGAATTCTAGCTTCCAGAACTGTGAGAAAATAAATTTCTGTTGTCTAAACCATCCAGTTGTTATGGCAGCTTGAGCAAACTAACACAACATGTAAAGCATTTTGCACAACGCTTGTTGAGTCTTAAGTACTCAATAATTATCTCCAGTTTAGTTAGAACTGATATGTGTGGTTACTATAACTCTGTAATATAATTTGAAGTCAGGTAATGTGATCCCTCCAGTTTTGTTCTTTTTGCTTAGTATAGCTTTGGCTATTCTGGGTCTTTTGAGTTTCCATATACATTTTAGGATAGGATTTTCTATTTTTGTGAAGAAAGTCACTGATATTTTGATAGGGATTGCATTGAACCTATAGATTGCTTTGGGTAGTATGGACATTTTAACAACAGTGATTCTTCCAATCCATGAACATGGAATAAGTTTCCCTTTTTTGGCATTCTCTTCCATTTCTCTCATCAGTGTTTTATAGTTCTCATTACAGAGATCTTTCACTTCTTTGGTTAATCCTAGGTATTTAGTGTTACATGTGGCTATCGTAAATGGGATTACTCTTTTAAAATTTCTTTTTCACATTGTTCACAGTTGGCATATAGAAATGCTACTGATTTGTGTATGTTTATTTTATTTCCTGTGACTTTACTCAATTGTTTATCAGTTCTAATAGTTTTCCTGTGAAGTCTTTAGGTTTTTCCAAATATAAGATGATATCATTTGCAAACAAGGATAATTTGACTTCTTCATTTTCAGTGTGGAGGCTCTTTATATCTTTCTCTTGTCTGATTGCTCTAGCAAGAACTTCTAGTACTATGTTGAATAACAGTGGTGATAGTAGTTATCCTTGCCATGTTCCCAGTCTTAGAGGAAAGGCTTTCAGTTTCTCTGCATTCAGTATGATACTAGCTGTGGGTTTGTTGTATATGGCTTTTATTACGTTGAGGTATGTACCTTCTATACCCAGTTTTGAGAGTTTTATCATGAAGGGTTGTTGAATTTTATCAACTTCTTTTTCAGCATCAATTGAATGATCTGATATGGTTTTTATCCTTCATTCTGTTGATATGATGTATCACATTGATTGACTTGTGAATGTTGAATTATCCTTGCATCCTAGGCATAAATCTCACTTGGTCATGATGAATTATTGTTTTAATGTATTATTGAATTAGGATCTTTATAATGTATTCTTGGTTAGTTTGTTTGTTTATTTGAAACTTTTATACTTTTTTATGTAGGTGCTTATAGCTATGAACTTTTCTCTAAGTACTGCTTTTGCAGTATCCCATACATTTTGTTATGTTGTGTTTCCATGATTTGTTTCAATAATTTTTATAAATTTCCCTCTTATTTCTTCATTGATCCACTGGTCATTCAGAAGCATATTATTTAATTTCCATGTCATTGCATAGTTGTCAAATTCTTGTTGTTTATTTCTAGTCTTATTCCATTGTGGTAAGAAAAGATACTTGATGTTATTTTATTTTTTTGAATTTTTAAAGATATGTTTTATGGCTGAATGTATGGTCTATCCTTGAGAATGATTCATGTTCTAAAGAGAAGAACGTGTATTCTACAGCCATTGGATGAAGTATTCTGTATATATCAATTAGATCCACTTGGTCTATACTCAGATAAATATCAATGTTTCTTTGTTGATTTTCTGTCTGGATGATCTGTCTAATGCTAAAATTGGGGTATTGAAGTCTTTATTATCGTACTGGGGTCTATCTCTCTCTTTATCTCTAATAATATTTGCTTTATGTATCTGAGTGATCCAATGTTGGGTACATATATATTTTCAATTGTTATATCTACTTGGTAAATTGAACCCTTTATTATTATATAATGACCTTCTTTGTCATTTTATGGTTTTTGTCTTGAAATCCATTTTGTCTGC
>NW_016832487.1:0-1560 GCF_001698545.2 Rhinopithecus bieti | reverse complement strand
TGAGCATTAATTTAATCACATTTGCAAATTTCCTTTTTCCATGTGAGTAATGTAATTCACAATTTCTGGGAATTAGGACATGGCCATCGTGGGGGGCTCATTATTCAGCCTACCACAAGTTCATTTACACTTAATGTGATAGTTGATATGGTTAGATTTAAGTCTGTCATCTCGGTGCTTTCTCTTTGTTCTGTCTGATCTTTGTCTCCCTTTCCGACTTCTTCTGCCTTATTTTGGATTGAGTGATTTTTATAATTCCATTTTAATCTTGTTTGTTGCCTTTTGGGTTCTGTCAATTTTTGCTTCATAGATTTTGAAATTCTCTTTTAAGTTCATATGCACTCAAATTATTACATCTTTCTCCTGTACTGAACTATTTTGCATTATAAAACGTCGTTTCTAGTAATATTCTTTGTCTTAACATCTATCTTATCTGATATTTATACATTTTTCACTTCAGCTTTCTAATGTTTACTCACATGGTATCTTTTCCATTCTCTTTCCTTCAGCCAATATACATATTTGCATTTAAAATGCACCTCTTGCAGGCAGCCCATAGATAGTTTTTGCTCTTGTATTCAGTTTGCCAATCTCCGCCTTTTGTTTGGAAAAGTTTAGTCCTCCTTCACTTTGAAATTACTGATACGGTTTGATATAGGCTTGCTATTGTGCTCTTTTTTTTTTTTTTTTTAAAAAAAAACTTTATTTCAAGTTTGGAGATCCACATTAAGTGAGAGATAATACAAGTAGCTCTTGTATAGACTTTAAACAGTGTCCCCTGCCATGGTAACATCTTGCATATTTGCATAATATCACAGCCAGATAATTCACATTGATAGAATGGCGATAGAGAGCATTTCCATCACCATGGAGATCGCTTGTATAGCCACACATACTATACTTTCCCCACATTCCCACCCCACCCTAACCCCTCGCAACCACAAATCATTATCCATAATTTTATCATTTGAAGACAGTTACATAAATGGAATCATACAGTATGTAACCTTTGGGGATTGTCTTTTCTTCATTCAAACAATTCTCTGGAGATTCATCCAGGATCTTGAGTGTATCAATAGTTTGATCCTATTGTTGAGTGGTATTCCATGGCATGAATAGATCACTATTATTTAACCATTCACCTTGCGAAAAACATCCGGGTTGTTTCAGGTTTAGGCTATTACAAATAAAGCTGCTGTAGACATTTTTCTACAGAATTCTGTATAAACACAACTTTTCACCTGTCTGTGAAACAATGCCCAGTACAATTGCTGGGTCTTAAGCTGGTTATATGTTTAGGCTTTTTCCCCTTTTATTTTTAGTTGACAAGTAATACTTATACATATTTATAAGTATAGAGTGATATTTCAATGCATAATTACAATGTGTAATGATAAATCAGGGTGAGGATATCCATCAGTTCAAATGTTTACCATTTGTTTGTGCTGGGAACATTCAGAATCCTGTTCTTTCTTGACATATACGAGAAGTTACTGTTAACTAATATTCACTCTAAAGTGCCAGAGAACACTAGAACTTATTCCTTCTATTTATCTCTAA
>NW_016832486.1:0-669 GCF_001698545.2 Rhinopithecus bieti | reverse complement strand
CACGTAATCCCTGAGGGGTCGGGGGAAAAGAGACAAAGGAGAGTGGAAGAAACAGATCGCACTGGGGCTCGCTGATGGAGTAGGATGTGTTCTCCTTACCGGTAATTCTTGGAACAGAAAGCGAGAAAACATTTCCATCTCCGTGCCTGGGATAAGAGCCAGATGGAAACGCAAAAAGTAATTTACTCCAGCATGCTGAATTGGTGGGTAAATGGAAAAAGAACTCTGGAAAAGGGGTGGTTTGCCTTTAGCCATGTAAGAAATTCATATGCCACTTGTTCAGCGTTTGTTTAGATGAATTCGTATGGCATGTGTAGAATACCAGAAAAATAATTAAGGAGGGGCTGGAGCTAAAGCCAAAAAGACAGAGCAGGAAAGACCATCACCTGCTAGTGTGGTAGAGAGGGAGATAACTTCTCTCGATGAATTTGTGTTTGGAAGTTGCCTAATGAAACGGCAAGGGTAGGGATTCAAGTTGTGATAGGAAGCATCCCTTATCCCTGACTTCAAGCAGACCTGCCAAGGGGTGACATCGGCCATGCCCTGTAGCTTCGATTCTTTTGTCCCTCAGGGGAGAGAGAATCATTGTGTCTTCTACTGGAGTGAATGGTGATAGACCTAAGTCCAGTCTCCAGAATCAGTTGTTTGGTTGGGGTTGAAATCTCAACT
>NW_016832485.1:0-1607 GCF_001698545.2 Rhinopithecus bieti | reverse complement strand
TTGAATCTTATGGACTGGCAATAGGGAAGGTGAGTTTTTCTAAGAGAAAATTGGGGAGCTAGTACCAAAGGGTGCTGAAAAGGCAGAAATAGTAGATTTCTACGACATAATTCCTACTTTCAGGAAGTTTGCCATCTAGCGAGGAGACAAGAAAATAGGGAATAATGCATAGTCTGATTAATTGCATGCTATGTGCTACCCAGAAGGGCATTTAATAAAGTCTTGTGGGTGGAGGTGGAGGAAGGATGGATGGCCAGGAAGAACTCTCCAGAGGAGGAAGCCACAAAGCCAAGACATTAAATGACACAGGAGTTAGGCAAGCAAACTACTAAGGAAAGGAGCATTCAGGCTGAGGAAATAGCTCGTGCAAAGGCCTGAAGATTTAAGAGAATTGACCATCTTCAGGGGATGTAGAGAGTAGAACAAGGGGCAGGGGTACTGCTGGTAGAAGCGTAGGAAAGAAAAGAGGGCCAGGGCTGTCAGAAGAAAGTACCACAGTGGCCGGGCACGGCGGCTCCCACCTGTAATCCCAGTACTTTGGGAGGCCAAGGTAGGTGGATCGTGAGGTCAGGAGTTTGAGACCAGCCTGACCAACATGGTGAAACCCTGTCTCTACTAAAAATACAAAAATTAGCCTGGCGTGATGGTGGGCTCGGAAGGCTGAGGCAGGAGAGTCACTTGAAACCGGGAGGCAGAGGTTGCAGTGAACGAAGATCATGCCACTGCACTCCAGCGAAACTCCATTTCAAAGAAAAACAAAAAGAACAACAAACAGGGTGGCTTAAGCAACAGAAATGTGTTGCCTCACAATTCTGGAGGCCAGATGCTTGGAATCAAGGTGTTAGCGGGGTTGGTTCCCTCTGAGGCTGTGAGGAAAGGAGCTGCTCCTGCCCCCTCTCCTTGGCTTACAGATGGCCATGTTCATGTCCACATGGCATTCTCCTTGTATCTCCGCATCATTTTCCTTCTGTATGTGTCTGTCTCTGTGTCCAAATTTCTCATTTTTATAAGGACTCCAGCTGTCTAGGATTAGAGCCCATCCTAATGACTTCATTTTATTTTATTTATTTATTTATTTGAGACAGAGTTTCGCTCTCGTTGCCCAGGCTGGGGTGCAATGGCACAATCTCAGCTCACTCCAACCTCTGTCTCCCAGGTCCAAGCAATTCCCCTGCCTCGGCCTCCGAAGTAGCTGGGATTACAGATGCCTGCCACCATATTTCCAGCTAATTTTGTATTTTTAGTAGAGATGGGGTTTCTCCATATTGATCAGGCTGGTCTTGACCTCCCGACCTCAGGTGATCCACCCGCCTCAACCTCCCAAAGTGTTGGGATTACAGGTGTGAGCCACCGTGCCCTGCCTAATGACCTCACTTTAACTTGATTACCTCTGTAAAGGCCCTAGCTCCAAGTAAGCTCACATTCTGAGGTGCTGAGGGTTAGGACTTCAATGTAGGAATTTTAAGGGAACACAATACAATCCATAACAGGGGCACAAGATGGGGGCCAGACCATGAAGGGACTCATAAGACACATTGAGGAGTCTAGACTTGTTTTGAAGACAGCGGGGCATCACTGAAGAGTTTTAAGCAAGACAGTGCTGCTAT
>NW_016832484.1:0-1348 GCF_001698545.2 Rhinopithecus bieti | reverse complement strand
TCCAGCTACAGGGTGGATTGGAGTGTCAAGGACATGGGAGGGGTAGCGCAGTACATTTGTGTGAATTAGTCTGATAAATTGCTGTGCCCTCCTTATTCTACAGACATGAGAAATGATGAGTAACCCAACATATCGAATTTAGGACATAAAGAATGATGGGATGGCCAAGTGCGGTGGCTCATGCCTGTAATCCCAACACTTTGGGAGGTCGAGGTGGGTGGATCACCTAGGTCAGGAGTTCAAGACCAGCCTGGCCAACATGGCGAACTCCCATCTCTATTAAAAATACAAAAATTAGCCAGACGTGGTGGCACGCGCCTGTAGTCCCACATACCTGGGAGGCTGAGGCAGGAGAATCTCTTGAACCCGGGAATCGGAGGTTGTAGTGAGCCGAGATCATGCCACTGCACTCCAGCCTGGGTGACAGAGTAAGACTCTGTCTCAAAAAAAGAATGATGGGGTTTGGGAGGCAGGCAAAAGAAAAGGTAACAACTTAGCTCATGGCAATAACCCAGCCAAAGGGCAGATGGTGGTGGAAATGGAGAGATGAAGGTAGGTTTGAAACATGTTAATAGATTGCAAAATATGGAACTTGATTATTGGGTGTGGATGGGCAAGGAGAGAGAGGTTCTGGATTTGGAGGAGGAAGAGCTCAATTTGGAGCGTATGTTAGTGCCATTCACAGAAGTAAAGACCAGGATGAGGAAGAGTTACTTGATAGGAAAAATAATGAATTTGATTTTTCATCATCTGGTATCTGAGGGACACTCAAGTTGAAAGTCTTCACTAGAGAGATATGGAGCTCAGAGTGCCTTCAGTGGAGATATAGATATGAAAGGGGTCAGCATTCAGATGTTAACTGAGATCATGAGAATAGCTATGACCTATACAGTATGTGGAGTGAGAATAAAAGAGGATCCTGAGATATGCCAACATTTAAGGTATTGGCAAAGGAGAATGAGAGGGAGTGGCTAGAAAAACAGGAGGGGATGGTATTCCTATCACTAAGGCTGGAGAAAATTTCAGGAATGAGGGGGGTCTTTAATTCCTTCTAATGCTACTGTGTTCTACTAAGATAAGGAATGAAAAGTGTTCATTTGATTTAATAATAAGTAGGTGTTTTATAATCAAGGTGAGAGCAATTTAGATGTAGTGGTGAGGCCAGGTGGGTACAAACTGAGGAATTAAAAGGAGGTCAGTAAGTGGAGACAGTGAATCCAGGTGTTTCTCTCAAGAAGTGTGGCAATGTAAGAGGAAGACACACAAGACCATAGCAGACAGTCAGACATTTAAAGGACTGATTTTCAAGAGGAGAGAGATATGAGCTGATTTCAAAGCTAATAAGAAT
>NW_016832483.1:0-1184 GCF_001698545.2 Rhinopithecus bieti | reverse complement strand
GGTCAGGAGTTCAAGACCAGTCTGGCCAACACGGTGAAATCCCGTCTCCACTACAAATTAAAAAATTAGTTGGGTGTGGTGGTATGCATCTGTAGTCCTAGCTACTCGGGAGGCTGAGACATGAGAATCACTTGAACCTGGGAAGCAGAGGTTGCAGTGAGCCGACATCTCATCACTGCATTCCAGCCTGGGCGACAGAGTGAGGCCTCGTCTCAAAAAAACACAAAACATGGCCGGGCATGGTGGCTCACGCCTGTAATCCCAACACTTTGGGAGGCCGAGGTGGGTGGATCACGAGGTCAGGAGATGGAGACAATCCTGGCTAACACGGTGAAATCCCATCTCTACTAAAAATACAAAAATTAGCCTGGCATGGTGGCGGGTGCCTGTAGTCCCAGCTACTCGGGAGGCTGAGGCAGGAGAATGGCGTAAACCCAGGAGGCGGAGCTTGCAGTAAGTGGAGATCGTGCCACTGCACTCCAGCCTGGGCCACAGAGCGAGATTCTGTCTGAAACACACACACACACACACACACACACACACACACACAAAACAGAAAAACAAACAAAAAAGAAATAGTGGATTTTTGTATACTGATCCTGTATCCTGCAACTTTGCTAAACTTATTTATTAGTTTCAGTGCCTTTTTTGTAGATACTAGCGTTGTCTACAGAGACAATCATGTCATCTACAAAGGAACACAACTTTACTTCTTTATTTCCAAGCAAGAAGCCTATTTCTTTTCCCGCCCCATTGCATGGAGTAGGGTCCCCCGTACAGTATTGAGTCGAAGTGAGAAGAGCAGGGATCCTTGTTTTGTTTTCGATCTGGGGGGCAGGGAAATAATCTATTCTTTCCCTATGAAATGTGATGTTAGATATAGGTTTTTCACAGATGGTCTTTATCAGTTTGAGGAAATTTCATTCCCTGTTTGCTGAGATTTTCCTTTTTAAATCAGGAGTGGATGGTGAACTTTGTCAAAAAATTTTCTGTGACTATTGAGATAATCATAAGTGGTTTTTAAAATTTTGTTGATTGGGTGTGGTGGCCTCTCAAAGTGCTGGGATTACAGGCGTGAGCCACCGTGCCCGGCCTTTTTTTTTTTTTTTTTTTAGATGGAGTCTTGCTCTGTCACCAGGCTGGAGTGCAGTGACGTGATCTCAGCTCACTGCAACCTCCGCCTC
>NW_016832482.1:0-1512 GCF_001698545.2 Rhinopithecus bieti | reverse complement strand
TACCCACTGAAGTTAAGGAGAGAACAGTCAGTCCCATCATCAAGAATTCCCCAGCGTTGTTTTTTGTTTGTTTTAATAATCACACATTATTCCCCTGCTTTCTTTTGTGTATATTGCTGCATGTTCTCCCTTTTTCCTTTTCTGTGTAACCTATCTTGGGAATCACTCGGTAGCAGTAAAAAGACATCTTACCCTTGTTTACAGCTCCGTAGTTCTCCTTTAGGCGGAAGTACCAGTTAATTTTACTAGGCCCTTACTAGACATTTCAGTTATTTCCCATATAGAGCTACGGAAAACAGTGCGACAAGGACTTTCTGCATAGGTTGTTTCATATTTCTGGAGTATACCTTCAGGATAAAACGCCTCCAAGTAGGGTTTCCGGTTTAAATGTATTTGCAAGGTTGTGAGATTGTGCCAAATTCCCCTTCATGGAGTCGAGCCATTTTGCATTTTCACCAGCACTATATGAATGCAACTTCCCTTACAGCCAAACCAGAGAATGCATTGCCGTGTTTTTGGAATTTCCCTCAATAGGAGAGACACTGCAGTATAGTTGACATTTGCCTTTCTCTTATGTGTGAAGATGTGTTTAAGGATCATCTGCATTTCTTTTCCTGTGACTTGCCTATTTACCACTTTATTATCTTTCAGATTCACTTGAATCTAAAGATTCTCAAGTCAGCCTATTTCAGGTCATTATTGTTTGTCTCTTCACTGTTGACTCTCACCTGAACTACCCAACCAGCCTCCTAGCTGGTCTCCCTGCTTCCACCCTTGCCTGCATTACAGTATATTCTCACAGAGCCGCTGGTCTTTTTCTTGGAGAATTAACTGTGATCCCCAGGCTATAATCCTCCAGTGGTTTCCCATCTCAACTAAAGTCCATATTCTTTGTCAGTGCTCACTGTGTGCACAAGGCCTTAACCCATCATATTCATTTCACTCTGCTGCAGCCACCTTTGTGTCTTTCTGTTCTTTGCCCAAAACAAGTTTGTTCCCATTTCAGGAATTCCATGGAAGATATTCTTTTCTGGAAGCCCCTCCCATCATCCTCACAAGACTCCCCCTCACATTTTGCTTATTTTAAATACAAATAAGATGGGCTCTCTCTCTTGTCTGTGAAGGTGGGGATCTTCTGTCTTATTTCAAAAACAAAGGGACTCAAGAAGCTCCAAGGGACAAATAAACAGTCATGAGAGGGTACTCAGAGCTTCTCATTCCACTGCCAGCTACCGACTGAAGGCTGCTGGCCCTGGCTGATGCCTAGTACCCAAAAAGCCTCCTATGTCTCCTGGGTACCAGGAAGCAACAAAGTCAGGCTACTGGCTCATGATGCCCCCTCCGAAGACCCACCCAATGGTCCACAATGCCCATCCCTGCTGCTGCCCACCTTGTGGCCACCCTGCCCGTCTATGGTGACGGTACTATTCGTCCTGGGCTGCCTGAGCTTTCCAGTCCTGAGAAAAGTGCAGCGGAGGAGGGGAGCGGGTTGTTATTGAAAGTCACCCTGGG
>NW_016832481.1:0-2767 GCF_001698545.2 Rhinopithecus bieti | reverse complement strand
TTGTTTTACGTATATTTGAATTCATACAAATTTTAAGATGAAAACTTTCCAGACCAAAGAGAAGAAGACCTCAGGCCCTCTTTTGAAACAAAACTGGAAATAGCCACTGAGAATGATATTAGTACCTCAAAATGTATACATCCCTGTCATTCACAAGAGAATGAACTCTTCAGAAATAGCATTTTTTTTTAGTGTAAACTCACCTTGCCGATACATTTCTCACATCCTGCAAAAAATAAAAGATAATGTTAATTATGAGAGATTTTTCCTTCTGCGTATTTTCTCCTACTCTTGTTTCTTTCTGTTTTACTGTTTTAAAAATGTGAATCTTTTTATTCCCCTCTAAGGAATCATTCAAGGCTACGTTAATAACAGAACGTCAACTAAACAATGAAAGGCTCCATCAGTGGGCATGAAGAAGACAGGAGCTGAGCAAGAGACGGTGGAGTAAAGCAAAGATATCTAGGCTTCCAGTGTCATTAATGTCCTAATCTTATTCCCAAGGGAAGGTCTGACCACGCATGACAACTATTAAAACAAAGCAGAACCATATGAGAAACAGAGTACATGGACATTGATGAGTAACTTTTACAAACCTCGCTCAGGCAACGGGAAAACCCTCAACGTCTTCAGCAAATCACTGTTGTATGGGACAGCAGAGAGTGAGGAGGAACTAGGGCATATCAATGGAACATTAGTAACCTTCCCCTAGCCTCGAGTTCTAATGATTTTAGATGATCTCTCTGTGTGGATAGTACTCTAAATTATATTGAAGAGAGTTTTGTTATATGTGATCTGCTAAAATGGCAAAAATTTCCCAAAGATTACCAAAGTATGCAGTAATAAGTGACTGGACAAATGTACTGTAATGGTGGGAGTTAGACAGCATGTGTCACTTATCTTAGAGCAGTGACATATGCAGGTGACATTTGCATGTCCTGGCAGCAATGTCCAGCAAGGGTTTCCTGTCTCTGAAGATGGACCCTCCCTCCTCACCTGGAGCAGCTCCACGTCAGGCATGTGGCACGTCTCCCACAGCTCTCTGTACATGTCTTTCATCCTTTCTAAATGTTGGGTCATTCTCACTTGACTGTCTTGTAGTTGTTGGAAAAGCTCTTTTGCTTCTCTTTCCAGTGCCTGCAGTTGCAGTTGCTCCTCCTCATCGAGAAGTAGATGCATCTTTTGATATTGAATAGTGATTATCACCTTCCTTAATGACACATAGTCCTGCAGAGATGTTTGGTTAAAAGAATTACATGTTCTCACTCTCAATAGAAAACTTCAAATAATTATATGTGGGTGTAATCAAGCAATTTGTAAACTTTCTGCCTCACTCTTGCAAAGAGTCTTGAATATTTGGTGTTTTTTTTCTGTCTATCTTTTTCAATATTCCTATTCTCTCTCCCTTTTTAAATCAAAACCTATATAAAGACTTCTGGTTTCTGTCACTGTGGTGCTTCTTTACAGTTCTTACTGAGTCAATTATTTCCTCTATTTATTTCTCTTCTAGGATTTTTCCATATCTGATTCGCCTAAATGTTAAAGAACATTTAGCCATACACCATATTATGCAATTGACTTTTTTACTTTTACTATATTTTTACTCTATTTACTATTCTATTTCTTTCCTCTTCCTCACACCCAATCTTAGTGAAATGTTGTCTCATCTCCAGTGTCTGAAAAGGTTTATACCGACCTTCAAATTTGAACTAGAATACATATCATGCCATTTATCCAATATACTAGAATTAATTTGGCTAGCTTGTGTGGGCTTCTCTATTTGTGATTCCTATTATATCAATTGAAATCACTACATTTTCTTGGGATGAAATCACTATCTTTTAACTGGTAGTTTGAATTTAGCTAAAAAGTATAAACCAACATTGTGTTTATTTGCATAAAAATAAAGGAAATACTTTCATTCTTACCACTAACGAATGAAATTTTCTAGTTTCCTGATTTAGATTATTTTGTGTCTCTTGATTGATTTTCCACAAATAGTCCATTTCCTTTATAAGTTTCTCCTGCAAAAGAAGCAAGAAGCTTAGCAAAAATGAAGACAGTATACTAGATTTCATTCCCTTATCAATTAAATAAAAAGGCTGTAATTGAAAGAAACATAAATTCAAGTTAGAGTGGAGTGGCCAGATTTTTCCATGTTAAACAAATTTGGTTCTAATAATTTGGATGTGAAAAGTGATAGAAATATAATAGAGAGTTTTAAGGGACCCTTCAGATAATATCATCAATTTTCTGAGAAACTGGTTTTATATAACATGACTTTGAAAAGTGTTCTTGGTGCTGGTCACCTGTTCCACAGCTCCATTCTATACGTTCGAACAATGTTTCTAAGGAAACCTCCTTTAGTGAAGTCTCAACACAGCTATGATTAGAGTGCCAAATTAGTCAGCAACATTGAAAGGACACATTTATGTGTTATGATTGACATGGAATAATCGCCACCTCTACCATCTGCATTCTCATCACCATCATTGTCACAGGCCCTCATCATTCTTATTTGGGACTCTATACATATCAAACTGCCTTACAGGCATCACATACCCTGCATTCCTCAGCAGCCCATCCTATTGGACTGTGGCTGTGAGCCATGTGCTCTGGTGACTCAGAGCAGGGCCCACAGAGCAATTGCTTGTCAACCTCACAGAAGAGCTCCTTAGTCTCCTCATGGAGCACACAGATGTTGTGTGAGTTGTTGATGTTCTGAGGTCTGGTCTGTCTGGCTAGGGAAGCCAGCTTTTTAGTGTCG
>NW_016832480.1:0-4362 GCF_001698545.2 Rhinopithecus bieti | reverse complement strand
TGTGCCAGGGCACAGCCAAGGTGTCCCCCATGGCTCTGGTCCACACATTGGCAGCTGGGCCTTGTGTCCCTCTGACACCAGATCCTAGGGTTTCTGGCTCTGCCACCTCTGTCGTGATGCTCCATTCCAACCATGTGGCTCAGCAGGGAGGGGCACTACACACTGTCCCTTCCCCCTGCTCCACATTCCTTCTGCATTCCTGCATGCCCTGCACAGGAGCCCTCTACCCTCCTCCTTCTGTTAGGGGAATTCAGAAGATACCAACTTTCCCTCTTTTCCCTTCTGTAGTGGAGGTCCCGGCAGGATCCCCTCATGAGCTGTGAGGGTTAAATGGGAGAAGGTGTACTGAGCTTGAAGCACAGGCAGGTCCCACAACAAATGCTCACAAAATGGAAGCCTCTGCCACCATCTGCCTCATCCCCATAAACTCAAGTAGCAAAGAGCCACCCCTGGCCTCCCAGCGCCTGGCCTGTGTGGGGACACGTTGGGGCCTTCTGACCACGGAGACAACAGAGGAGAAAAAAATTCTGTCCCCTCAGTTATGGGCCAAAGGGGAGCCCCTGGCCCAGATGCCCAGACACACCTCTCCTGACCAGTCCAGGAGGAGGGTGTGAAGCAGGGGCCAGATTCATCCAGGGCTCCCATAGAAGATAGGCTGCAAGGCCCCTGGCAGCAGTGACCAGAGAGAAGCTCTGGGAGGGAGGGAAGGGGTGCTGGGTCCTGGGGGCTCCCAGGCTTGACCTGTACAGGGCCATCCGCTGCTCAAGTCCCAGGCAATGTGGGACTGAAACAGCCCAGGCCTAGGTGAGACCCGGAGTGTGCCTACTTGTGCACTATGGGAGGGAAAGACTGTAGTCCTGGGGTGCCCTAGGAATACTTGACCCTGCCCTGCCCAGACCTCAGGCAGCAGAAAAAAGCCCTCATGAAGAAGATAAGGGACAGAGGATACCCAGAGTTCTGTGTGATCAGTAAAGGTGGCCACGCTGCTGCAGGGTCTGCTGGGGCCACCAGAAGCCCATGCTCCTGCCTCCATCTCTCCTCTCTGTCAGCAGGCCCTCCCAGAGTCCAGTCTCCTTTTGAGATGGTGTCTTGCTCTGTCACCAGGTTGGAGTGCAGTGGCGTGATCTTGGCTCACTGCAACCTCCGCCTCCTGGGTTCAAATAATTCTCCTGCCTCAGCCTCTCGAGTAGGTGGGACTACAGGCGCCAACCACCACGCCCAGCTAATTTTTGTATTTTTAGTAGAGATGGGGTTTCACCATGTTGGCCAGGATGGTCTTGAACTCTTGACCTCGTGATTTGCCCACCTCAGCCTCCCAAAGTGCTGGGATTACAGGAGTAAGCCACAGCACCTGGCCCCGTCTCTCTACTCCTATTCAGCACCAGGTTTTATTCTTGGGATTCTAGTACAGCTGGAGACTCTGGGGTTGAGTTCCTAAGGCTTATGTGAGTGTGGACCCAGCACCGTGCCTAGTAGACATACAAAAGGAGCATGGTGACAGGTCTGTCATCTCCAGCATAATGACTCTTTTGATCCTCGTAAAAAAGGTGATTTTTGGCTGGGCGTGGTGGCTCATACCTGTAATCCCAGCACTTTGCAAGACTGAAGCAGGCAGATCACTTGAGGTCAGGAGATCCTGACCAGCCTGGGCAACATGGTGAAACCCCATCTCTACTAAAAATACAAAAATTAGCTGGGCATAGTAACAGGTGCCTGTAATCCCAGCTACTCAGGAGGCTGAGGCAGGAGAACCACTTGAACCCAGGAGGCAAAGGTTGCAGTGAGCCAAGATTGTGCCACCAGCCTGGGTGACAGAGCAAGACTTGGTCTCAAAAAAAAAAAAGTTTATATATTTGTTCTAATGGTCATCTTAGTATCTTCATTCTATAATTCTTCTATAATTATAATAGCTATATAGGATATACTACAGCTAGTACTTTGGTTTTTGGATATTCTATTCGCTCCTGATGGTTAATGTATGTGTCAACTTGGCTAAGCTATGATGCCCCGTTGTTTGGTCAAATACTTGTCAATATCTTGCTGGGAGGTTATTTCATAGATGTGATTAACATTGACAGTCAGTTGACTTTAAGTAAAACAGAATACTCACCATAATATGGGTGGGCCACCTCCAATCAGTTGAAGGCCTTAAGAACAAAAAACTGAGGTTTTCCAGAGAAGCAGAAATTCTGCTTCAAGACTATAACACATAAATCCTGCCTGAGTTTCTGGCCTGCTGACTGCTCTACAGGTTTTAGGTTACAGACTTTGAGATCAACTCTTACCTTAATTTATAGCCTGTGGGTATGCCCTACAGATTTTAAACTTGCTAGTCCTCACAGTCCTGTGAGCCAATTCCTAAATAAATCTCTATGTATGACCTATTGGTTTAGTTTCTCTGAAATACTTTTTTTTTGGGGGGGGCGCGGGTGGGGATGGAGTTTTGCTGTGTCACCCAGGGTGGAGTGCAGTGGCACAATCTCGGCTCACTGCAAGCTCCGCCTCCTGGGTTCATGCCATTCTCCTGCCTCAGCTTCCTGAGTAGCTGGGACTACAGGCACCCGCCATCATGCCCAGCAAATTTTTTGTATTTTTAGTACAGACAGGGTTTCACTGTGTTAGCCAGGATGGTCTCAATCTCCTGACCTCGTTATCCACCCGCCTCAGCCTCCCAAAGTGCTGGAATTACAGGCATGAGCCACCATGCCTGGCCTTCTCTAAAAAACTTTTACATTGAGTTTTCTAGATGTTAAGTAATACTGAAACTGGCTAGTAACTTCTTCTTTCTTTCTTTCTTCTTTTATTCTTTTTTTTTTTTTTTTTTTTTTACATGGAGTTTTGCTCTTATTACCCAGGCTGGAGTGCAATGGCACAATCTCGGCTCACTGCAACCTCCACCTCCTGGGTTCAAGTGATTCTCCTCCCTCAGCCTCCCAAGTAGTTGGGATTACAGGCATGCGCCACCACACCTGACTAATTTTGTATTTTTAGTAGAGACGGGGTTTCTCTATGTTGGTCAGGCTGGTCTCAAACTCCCGACCTCAGATGATCCACCCGCTTTGGCCTCCCAAAGTGCTGGAATTATAGGCGTGAGCTACCGCGCCAGCTCCTAGTAACTTTATTTTCCGTGATGTGTCTCTTATCTCTAATAATACTTTTCTTCTTCAAGTCTACTTCATTAAAAATAGTTACACTGAGCATGGTGGCTCACGCCTGTAATTTCGGCACTTTGGGAGGATGAGGTGGGTGGATCGCCGAAGCCCAGGTTTCAAGGTCAGCCTGGGCAACATGGTGAGATCCTACCTCTACAAAAAATACAAAAACTAGCCGGCTGTGGCTAATATAATTCTACATTGACACACTTGTAGTCCCAGCTACTTGGGAGGCTGAGGTGGGAGAATCGCTTGAGCCTAGAAGGGAGAGATTGCTGTGAGCCAAGATCACGTCACTGCACTCCAGCCTGGGAGACAGGGTGAGGCTCTATCTCAAAGAAAAAAAGTTATACGGCTTTCTTGGTTAGTGCATGCATGATATATTTTTCATTATTTTCCACCTTTCTGTATCCTTATATAAAAGGCATTAGTTGGGTTTTACTTTATTTCCAAGTACTTTAATTTTAATTGATTGTCCTTTTAAATGTAACTAATGATTTATTTGGGTTGAAAGCCACCACCAATTTGTTTTCCCTGCCTGTTCTGTTTCTTCTTACCTCATCTCACATCTTGTTTTGCATTTATTATTTTTATTATTCAATTTCCTCTTTCTCTATTAGTCTCCTAACTGTGTAGTCTTGGAGTTATTTTAAAAGATGACAGCAGATTATTTTAGAGCTTACAACATGTATCCCTCACTTACCAAAGTCTTAACATGAGTTAGTACTCCTTTTTTTTTCTTTTCTTTTCTTTTTTTCCTTGAGACATAGGGAGTCTTGCTCTGCTGCCCAGGCTGGAGCAGTGGAGCAGTCTCAGCTCACTGCAATGTCTGTCTCTTGGGTTCAAGCAATTCTCCTGCCTCAGTCTCCTGAGTAGCTGGGACCACAGGCGTGCACCACTATGCCTGGCTAATTTTTGTTCTTTTCTAGTAGAGACAGTGTTTCACCATGTTAGCCAGGCTGGTCTTGAACTCCTGACCTTAAGAGATCCACCAGCCTCGGCATCCTAAAGTGTTGGGATTACATACGTGAGCCACTGCGCCCAGCCTATGAGTTAGTACTTCTATCCTCCTCCTAGTCAGTACAAGAACCTTGGAACAGGAACTAAATTTACCCCCAATGACTTACATGCTAATATTTTTGTGTATTTTAAATATGTGTGTGTGCGTGCGCACGTGCATAGATGTAACTGTGTGTGTTTTGTGTTTTTA
>NW_016832479.1:0-1118 GCF_001698545.2 Rhinopithecus bieti | reverse complement strand
TTTTTTTTGAGACAAAGTCTTGCTCTGTCATCCAGGCTGGAGTACAGTGCTGTGATCTCGGCTCACTGCAACGTGCTCCCCCTAGGTTCAAGTGATTCTCATGCTTCAGCCTCCCAAGTAGCTGGGATTACAGGTGCGTGCCACCATGCCCGGCTAATTTTTGCATTTTTAGTAGAGATGGAGTTTCACCATGTTGGCCGGGCTGGTCTTGAACTCCTGACATCAGGTGATCCTCCCACCTCGGCCTTCCAAAGTTCTGGGATTATAGGCATGTATGTATTCATCCTTTTAAATATCTGCGGGTAGCACTTAACTTTAAATGGGTACTAATTAAACTATTGAATGGCTTTAGTATGGATTGAATGGCTTTGCTGGGCCTTGTTTTTAATTTCCTTCATTAGAGGAAAAAAAAAAATGCAGGTTGAATATCCCTCATCCAAACTGCTTGGAACCAGAAGTGTCTCAGATTTTTTTACATTTTTGGATTTTTGAATATTTGTATTATACTTGCTGGTTGAGCATCCTGAATTCAAAAATCCAGAATCTGAGCTGCTCCAATGAACATTTCGTTGAGCGTCATGTCGGCACTCAAAAAGTTGTGGATTTCGGAGTTGCTGGTTAGGGAGACTCATTGGGTGCTGGATTGTTGCAGGAGTTCTGGACCAGAGGTTGGGTGACGAGGCTTTGGTTTTCGCTTTGTTACTAAACAGGCTGTTTTCTTCCATAAGCTCAGCTTTAGATCCCCCGGTTGTCAAAGAAGGGGATGGGCCATCTGATGTTTAAGGCCTCTGTTAGTTCTGACTTGGAGACACCTGGCTTCAGTTCGTCTTCCTTAGGAGTGGACAAAGAACATGTGAATTTTGAAATTGTTAGTCAACATTTACGGGGTCGTTGCAACCTGGTTTTGGGTAAAGGTCATCTTTAGTGAGCCCGGGGAGAAGCACTGGTTTAGCTGTCAGCTGAGTGGGGTAAGCGGTCCTCTTAATTTTCCTCTGTTTTAGTGAAAGCATTGTTAAGGGTCACAGCGTTAGTGGAGCTGGCTGGAAAGAGGAGGGGAACTCACTGTTAAGGTTAAATTGAATGTCTTTTCAGTCACTAAATGCTTTTTATATGTGTTT
>NW_016832478.1:0-1752 GCF_001698545.2 Rhinopithecus bieti | reverse complement strand
AGCTGGAGGTGGTGAGAGGGGTGTGGGCCAGGTAGAGGGCCTCCCCCTCAGCCTCCATGCCAGGTACACATGTGACTTGGGCTGTGGCTGTGGTGGTCCCAGTTGTATGTGTGCACGTGTCTCAGATGTGCTCCCGTATATGTTGTGCTCCCAAGAGTTTCTGGGGAGCTTGCTGTACACCCATCCTCCTGGGAGTTGTGTGTGCCTCCAGAGTTCGTGTCCACTCATGTCCATGGCATGGCTGAGCATGCAGATTCCTGGGCCCCACCAAGCCCTACTGAATCTCTGAAGTGGAGCCCAAGAATCTGCATTGCAGTCAGTTTCCTGGGAGGGCATCACGGGTCCTGAACTTTGGGGATTGCTGGCCGTGGAGACAGGTGGCTGCTCCTCAGATCCACATGTTCCCTGTTCTTTTCTCAGAGCCCAGACCAGGACTAGGAGGGTCTGTCAAGGGCTTCTGCCCACCCAGGAACCCCACAGAGCAGCCATGGGCCCTCCAGCAGGCTCACTCCAGCAGGACTTGCCCTGTGACCTCAGCCCAGTCCTTGCCCGCTCAGCCTTACTCTCCCACACTACTTATTTCGGAGACCCTTCTGGTCTGCATGTCTGGAGCTTGGGGCCAACAGTGAGCCAGCAGATCTGGTGTCAGGAAGGCCTTGCGGAAGGAGGCAATGTTTGGGCCGGGCTCTGAAGAGCACAGGCCATCGGTAGCAGAGAATGGGGAGTGGTATTCCAGGCAGGAGGAACATTCTGGGCAAAGGCATAGAACAGGAATGTGAGTTTGGGGATGGTTTAGCCTCTTGTGACTGGCCCATCAGGTGAGGAAGCCCATGTGGCCTTTGGGGCATGATGAGCTCCATAGGGCCTGGGCTGAAGGCGGCTGTGCCTTCAGGAGGGGTGGGGCAGGGCGCCCTCTGATGGTCCTGGTTGGTAATAGCAGGGGCTGGGGAGGCACTGCCTGCAAACCAGCCACAGGCCTGAACAGATCCTGAGCAGGGGGGGCCTGTGTGTGTGTGTGTGCGCGCGCGCGCACACGCGCATATGTACATGTGTGGCTGCGTCAGCGTATGATGAACTTGTGTGTCTGTGTCACTGAGTCTGGGGATATGTGATTATGCACCTCCCCGGGGGAGTGCATCTCAAGCTGTGTGACTGACCCCCTGTAACCGTGTGTGGGGTGGGTACTAACATGTGACCAGCAGCCAGGGCAACCCAGTGAAACCCCATCTCTACACAAAAAATTTAAAATTAGCTGGGCATGGTGGCACGTGCCTGTGGTCACAGCTACTTGGGAGGCTGAGGTGGGAGGATCCCTTGAGCCTGGGAGGTTGGGGCTTCAGGGAACTGTGATTACGCCACTGTACTCCAGCCTGGGTGACAGAGTGAGACTGTCAAAAAACAAAAAATGTGACCAGCTGCATGCCTGGCTGCTGTGTGTGTGAACCCACGTGTGTGCTTGTGTGTCTAAATGAGCAGTGGTATCTAGGGGAATAAGTGGGGCAAGATCAAGCCTGTTCTGGCTGCTTACGGCCACAATGGTCCCCTCAGGGACTGCCTCTGTGGCCCCACGTGAGTCCTCATGACCTCTGTTAACCAGGCAGCCCAGGAGGCAGTGCCGCCGGCAGACATCATATTCTCAGTGAAGAGTCCACCGAGTGCCGGCTACCTGGTGATGGTGTCTCGTGGCGTCTTGGCAGATGAGCCACCCAGCCTGGACCCCGTGCAGAGCTTCTCCCAGGAGGCAGTGGATGC
>NW_016832477.1:0-1563 GCF_001698545.2 Rhinopithecus bieti | reverse complement strand
AAACAATGTAAAAACGGTGAGGCAGGTTCCTCTCTTCAAATGCGTTCCAGTTTCCACTCCTCAAGGTGGCGAGAAGGATCCACAGAAGTCCCACGTTCGCAAAATTTCAACTTCTGGTGCTCACCAACAACTGACGAATGAAACACACCCCAAGAGAAAATAGTCAACCCCGTCCCCTGCAATAACCTCACGCGCAACCCTACACCGCAATATGTCGTATTCCAAAATTCACACTGAATGTCATCTACCATGAACACAAACACACAGACGATCCCTCCACAGGTTCAGAAGACTCACGACTCCAAAACTCGACGTTTCCCATGTCTGGGCTCATCCTGAAACGCAGCCATCACTATCCAGTTGTCTCTCTTGTATAGACAGAAACCTGGGCTCCTCATTATTTTATGTAGAATTGGCTGTGTATGTGATGATGTGTGTGTGTGCACGAACCCGCTCATGTGTGTGTGTGTGTGTGCATGCGCACTCCTGCGTGTGGGTGGAGACTTTCCCTGAGATCACTGGCACACAAACAGAGCCCTCTTGCTGTGTTTGTTCCTCCCTTTGGATCTCCTGGTCCTCCCTTGCAGAGAAGTGAGTGTGCCAATGTTCATGGACTCCTGATGTGTCACATTTGCGTTAGTTGACTTAAAACATTGCTAGGGAATAATTCTGTACTTACGAAACAGTGTATGTGTTTGTTTGTGTGTGTTTGCTTGCGTGAGCTTGTGGGCATGTGCAATCATGCCCATGTGAGTGTTTCTTTGTGTGTGTTTATATTTCTGGGTGTGTGTTTGTTTGAGCTGGGATGTGCTTCCAACTATGTGCTTTTGGTAGATAGGATCATCCTTTCAGGCATTGAAGGACTGGAAGTCGGACCTGTACTTTCTGACTTGAGACTCGTCAATGAAGTACAGTTAATAACACAGCGTATTTCTTTCCTTAGTATCAAAGAAGAGATCCGTGCAGTCAAATAGATATTCCAGCGATAACCTTTCCGTGTTCAGCCTATTAATTCTGTATCCGAATGAAATGACTTGCTAGTGGGAAACAGGACATGCCTTTGCAGGAAATGCTCTTGTGGCAGCTATATACCCAAATCATAAGGCATCAAGTGTTGGAAACATGCACTGAAGTTAGATGAAATACTCAGTGCACAAATTAGAGTGTGAAAGACTTTCAGGAAATCATGCAATCACCGACATACCATCTGATGACATTCCCCAAATTTATGATTGCAAGCAAAGAGAAATACTCATGACATTCTATTTCCAGTGATTGCGGACATATGACGGCAATTTAAGAAATCACGAAATTAGAAAACTTGACTAATCACAATCTATGCCAACTAAAACCTTTGGTTCATTTAAGAAAGGATGAAAATAAAAACAACATATCACACAACATGGGAGATAATATTTTAATACATATTTGATAATGGATCAACATTTGAGAGAGATGAAATAAAAAGTTCTAAATTTCAGAATAGCATATAATCAGAATTAAACACTGTAAATGCCTGGGTGATGGGAGTGAGTCCCTGTCTCAAGAAGAAATACAGAGATG
>NW_016832476.1:0-702 GCF_001698545.2 Rhinopithecus bieti | reverse complement strand
TGATTTGGCTCTCTGTTTGTCTGTTGTTGATATAGAGGAATGCTTGTGATTTTGAAGGTTAATTTTGTATCCTGAGACTTTGCTGAAATTTCTTACCAGCTTAAGGAGATTTTGGGCTGAGACAATGGGGTTTTCTAAATATACAATCATGTCATCTGCAAACAGGGACAATTTAACTTCTTCTTTTCCTAATTGAATATCCTTTATTTCTTTATCCTGCCTGATTACCCTGGCCAGAACTTCCAACACTATGTTGAATAGGAGTGGTGAGAGAGGGCATCCCTGTCTTGTGCCAGTTTTCAAAGGGAATGCTTCCAGTTTTGCCCATTCAGTATGATATTGTCTGTGGATCTGTCATAAATAGCTCTTATTATTTTGAGATATGGCCCATCAATACCGAATTTATTGAGAATTTTTAGCATGAAGGGCTACTGAATTTTGTCAAAGGTCTTTTCTGCATCTATTGAAATAATCACTTGTTTTTTGTCTTTGGTTCTGTTTATATGCTGGATTACGTTTATTGATTTGTGTATGCTGAACCAGCCTTGCATCCCAGGGATGAAGCCAACTTGATCATGGTGGATAAGCTTTGTAATGTGCTGCTGGATTTGGTTTGCCAGTATTTTATTGAGCATCAATTTTTTCATCGATGTTCATCAGGGATATTGGTCTAAAATTCTCTTTTTTCGTTGTTGTGTCTCT
>NW_016832475.1:0-1757 GCF_001698545.2 Rhinopithecus bieti | reverse complement strand
TCAACATAAGCTTCATCAAGTTCAAGACACTTTTATAAGCAATAATACCAGCCTTTAGTCTATCCCTACAAAAAGCAAAGTCCTGGAAATTTATCCATGTCAAGACAGCCTTTTTTACATTATTAACTGAAGAAAAATGGGTCTCCTTTAAAGTTTTTTAAAATCAGAAAAGGAAAAGAAGTTAGCGGGAGCCAAATCAGGGATAAAAGGTGGATGCCTAATAATTTTCCATGGAAAACCTGGCAAAATTGTCTTTTTTTAAATGAGGGGAATGAAGAGGAATATTGTTGTAGTGGAGAAGAATTCTCTGTTGAAATTTTCTGGAAATTTTCCTTCTAAAGCTTTGGCTAACTTTCCCCAAATACTCTCATAATAGCATCTGTTATTGGGTTTGTTTTTGGCCCTCTGGAAAGCCAGCAAGCAAAATGCCCCGAGCATCCTAAGACACTGTTGCTATGAGCCTTGTTCCAGACCAGTCACCTTTTGCTGAGACTGGACCACTTTCACCTCTTGGTGGCCATTGCTTTAGTTGTGTTTTGTCTTGAAAATTTCACTGGGACAGCTGTGTTTGACTTCTTCACACAATTATCTGAAGAAATGCTTCAGGATCTTGATTACACTTATGTACAATTTCAGTTGAAAGCTCTGCCCTTGTCTGCTGCTGATCTAGAAACAAGAGTTTTTGAATCTACTGAGTGGAAAAATTTTTCAAAATTGTGTAAATTTAACCAATTGAGATGGCTATGGTGTTGACTGTTGTTTATACTGTTGTCATTCCTAAAGCAGGGCATGAACAAGATTAATTTCTTTTCTGGTGAATTACTGTGAATTGTCTGCCACTGCAGGCTTTATCTTCAACATCTTATCATCGCTTCTTAAAATGAGTTATTCATTTGCAAACTTGTGAATGTTGGGGGGCACTGTCCTCATAAATTGTTATAAAGAATCAGTGATTTTACTATTCTTTCACCCAAAATTACCATAAATTTGATGTTTATTCTTGCTTTAATTTTAGCAGGATTCATGTTGCTCTAATAGGATCTCTGTTCAAATTGCTGCCTTAGTTTCCTTATTGTATAATTCCTCAAATTAGATCCTGTTCAGACATGTTATAACAAGTGAGTACAAGTTTATTTAGGTGCAAAATATTTTTGTAATCTATGCATACTTTTTTCATATTTTCCATGAACTTTTGAAGATCCTTCATACTTTTGAAGAGTTTCAAATAATTTTTGAACATATTTTTAAACTATTACAAGAAAATTATCTATAGAACTGAATTTCAGATTTATCAAGTTTGTGATAGGTATAAGAACCAATGGAAATACCAGATGGGCAGCTTAGCTATTGAAATAGAATTGGAGTTAAATGATTATAGAGGTAATTCAGTAAAGACGTGCAGGCATTGAAAAGCATTAAAAAATTTAGAAATAAAATAACAGGATTATATGTGCCATTTAAAAGGAGAGATATCAGAAAAAAATAAGAACACGGAGAAGGACCAATAATAGCAAATGTTATGTAAAATGTAGGGATAGTGAAGCCACTGCTGTTCTCCACAGGAGCATTGACATTTCATTGTCAATAGTATCCCTGAAACTCCTGCTTCCATTTCCAAAATCCTGTCTTTGTGAAGCAGGGTTTTTTTTTTTTTTTTTTTTTGCAGTGACAGCAATCAAAACAATATTACAAAGTAGACTGGATATAAGCAGCACATTTTGGGTGTCACTGTCTCCCATCATCCCCTGATGGAACTG
>NW_016832474.1:0-1286 GCF_001698545.2 Rhinopithecus bieti | reverse complement strand
GATTCGGTTTGCTAGTATTTTATTGAGGATTTTTGCATCAATGTTAATCAGAGATAATAGTCTAAAATTCTCTTTTTATGTTGTGTCTCTGCCAGGCTTTGGTATCAGGAGGACGTTGGCTTCATAAAGTGAGGTAGGGAGGATTCCCTCTTTTTCTATTGATTGGAATAGTTTCAGAAGGAATGGTACCAGCTCCTCCTTGTACCTCTGGTAGAATTCGGCTGTGAATCCTGGACTTTTTTTTGGTTGGTAGGCTATTAATTATTGCCTCAATTTCAGAGCCTGTTATTGGTCTATTCAGGGATTCAACTTCTTCCTGGTTTAGTCTTCGGAGGGTGTATGAGTCCAGGAATTTATCCATTTCTTCTAGATTTTCCTGTTTATTTGCGTAGAGGTGTTTATAGTATTCTCTGATGGTAGTTTGTATTTCTGTGGGATTGGTGGTGATACCCCTTTATCATTTTTTATTGTGTCTATTTGATTCTTCTCTCTTTTCTTCTTTATTAGTCTTGAGAGCAGATTACTTTTATTGACGTGCGTGTGTTGAACCAGCGTCTTAGATCCCAGAGATGAAGCCAATTTGATCGTGGTGGATAACCTTTTTGATGTGCTGCTGGATTCAATTTGCCAGTATTTTATTGAGCATTTTCACATGGATGTTCATCAGGGATATTGGTCTAAAATTCTCCTTTTTGGTTGTGTCTCTGCCAGGCTTTGGCATCAGGATGATTCTGGCCTCATAAAATGAGTTAGGGAGGATTCCCTTTTTTCTATTGATTGGAATACTCTCAGAAGGAATGGTACCAGCTCCTCTTTGTACCTCTGGTAGAATTTGGGTGTGAATTGTCTGGTCCTGGATTTTTTTTTGGTTGGTAGGCTATTAATTATTGCTTCAGTTTCAGAGCCTATTTTTGGTCTATATGGATATTCAACTTCTTCCTGGTTTAGTCTTGGGAGGATGTATGTGTCCAGGAATTTATCCATTTCTTCATTATTTTCTAGTTTATTTTCATAGAGGTGTTAGTAGTATTCTCTGATGGTAGTTCGTATTTCTGTGGGATTGGTTGTGATATCCCCTTTATCTTTTTTTATTGCAACTATTTGATTCTTCTGTCTTCTCTTCTTTATTAGTCTTGCTAGTGGTCTGTTTTGTTGATCATTTCAAAAATCCAGCTCCTGGTTTCATTGATTTTTTGAAGGGTTTTGTGTCGCTATCTACTTCAGTTCTGCTCTGATCTACTTATTTCTTGCCTCTGCTAGCTTTTGAATTTGTTTGCTCTTGCTTC
>NW_016832473.1:0-1800 GCF_001698545.2 Rhinopithecus bieti | reverse complement strand
TAAGCCAAGCACAGAAAAACAAGTATTACATGGTCTCCCATGTGGGAGCTAAACAAGTGGATCTCATGAAGATAGGTGGTTACCAGGGTTTCGAGAGTATGGGTTGGGTGGGGATGAAGCGAGGTTAACGGGTACAGACATACAGTTTGATAGAAGAAATAAGATCTAATGTTTGAAAGATCAGTAGGGTGACTACGGTTTACGATAACCTGTTGTATATTTCAAAATAGCCACAAGAAAATAATTAAAATGTTTCTAGCATAAAGAAAAGACAAATATTTAAGGTGATACATATCCCAATGACACTGATTTGATCTTTACAAATTATACAAATTTGAAACTATCACATGTACCCTAAAAATATGTACATCTATAATATATCAATAAGAAATAAAATTAATAAAAGAAAAAGACAAACTTCTCTGATTGAGAGAACATATATCTCCCAAAACATACATCTGCTAAAGGACTTGTATCCAGAATGTATACAGAACTGTTAGAACTCAAACAACCCAATAAAAAAATGGGCAAAAGATTAGGACATTTCACCCAGAAAGATACATGAATGGCAAATAAGCACTTTAAAAAGATTCTCAGCAGGCTGGGTTTGGTGGGTCATGCCGGTAATACCAGCACTTTGGGAGGCCGAGGTGAGTGGATTGCCTGAGGTCAGGTGTTCAAGATCAGACTGGCCAACATGGTGAAACCCCATCTCTACCAAGAACACAAAAATTAGCCAGGCATGGTAGGGCACACCTATAATCCTGTCTACTTGGGAGGCGCTGAGGCAGGAGAATCAGTTGAACACAGGAGGCGGAGGTTGCTGTGAGCCGAGATCGTGCCACCGCATTCCAGCCTGGGCGACAGAGCAGACGGTCTAAAAAAATAAAGTAAAATGCTCAGCATCATTAGTCATTGAATTAATGCAGATTAAAACTACACTGAGACATTCAGATACCATTACACACCCACTGAAATTCCTAAAATTTAAAAGACTGGAAATGCCAAATTTTGGAGAGATTGCTCATAGAAATGCAAAATGGTACATTTGGAAACACAATTTGGCAATTTTTATTACATGAAAGATATTACATATTTACGAAATATTGGACCACTCCTTGGTTTTATTTACCTAAGATAAATGAAAACTTTTTGTCCACACAAAGACTTGTACTAGAATGTGAATAGCAGCTTTATTCATAATAAGCTCTAATTGGAAGGGACCCCAAATGTCTATCAGCTGGTAAATGAATAACTAAGTTGTTAAAAGGAACAAACTTTTTTTTTTTTTTTTTTGAGATGGAGTCTTGTTCTGTCGCCCAAGTTGGGGTGCAATGTCACATTCTCTGGTCACTGCAACCTCTGCCTCCCAGGTTCAAGCATTTCTCCTGTTTCAGCCTCCCAAGTAACTGGGATCACAGGCATGTGCCACACACCCGGCTAATTTTTGTATTTTTAATAGAGAAATAAAAGGTGCTAGTATTACAGGTGAGAAACAAACTATTGATATACACAATAGTATGGGTGAATCTCAAAATCATCATGCTAAGTCAAAGAGACCAGACACAAAAACTACATTCTGAGCTCATTCGTCTCATTCGTATGAAATTCTACAAAAAGCAAAATTTCAAGCAATACAGGCAGATCACTGGTTCCCAGAGACCAAAGAGTCTTGGTAGGTGATTGACTGCAGAGGGGCGGAAAAGATTTTTTGTGATGGTAGAATGTTTCTAAGTCTTTACTGTAGTAGTGATCACTTCAGTAAGGCTGATTTTTTTTCTTTTTTTCTTTTTTTTTTTA
>NW_016832472.1:0-1088 GCF_001698545.2 Rhinopithecus bieti | reverse complement strand
ATCCCGTCGCAGACTAAACAAAAACAGTGTTATCATACAGCTCAATGAAAAGGGAAGTTTAACTGTGTGAGCGGAATTCAAGTGACACAGAACAGTTTCACAGAAAGCTTCCTTCTGGTTTCTCTCTGAGGTTATTTCTTTTCCAGGATATTCTAAAGAGCGTTTCCAAATGTCCTTTCTCAGATTCCACAGAAACAGTGATTTCAAACTGTTCAATCCAAAGAATGATTTAACTCTATGAAATGAATACAAACATCTCAAAAGAGTGGCGCAGAAATCTTCTCTCCGATTTTCGATGAAAGACATTTCCTTCCCTCATACAGGCCTCCGGTTGTCACTTACGATCCCCTCTGTCAACCTCAAATACCGACTTTCAAACTGGGAAATGTAGAGTAAGGTTTAACCCTGTGAAGGGAATGGACATGTCAGAGAGCAGTTTCTTCAAGTGTTTCTTTCTGTTTTTTATTGGAGGACATTTCACTTTTTGCCATAGTCTTCAATGTGCTCCGAATATCACTCATTTGGTTTTACAGGAACAGTGTTCAAACTGTGCCTTGTGAGAAGAAAGTTGTAACTCCCTGAGTGGAATGCACACATCACCAAGCAGTTTCTCAGAAGGCTTCTCTCCAGTTTTTATTTCACTATATTTCCCATTTCACCATAGGCTTGAATATGATCCCAAATATCCCTTTGCAGATCCATCTACGAGGGAGTTTCCAAGCTGCGAATTGTAAGGAAAGCCTCATCTATGTGAGATGAATAAACATAGCAAAAACAGGTTCACAGAAAGCATCTTTCCAGTTTTTCTCTAAAGATATTTCCTTTTCACCATAGTCCAGAATGTGCTCCTGAAAGTCCCTTTGTGGATCCGTCCATGACAGTTTCCAAGCTGCCTAATGTAAAGAAAGCTTTATCTATGTGAGATGATTACACATATCACAGATTATTTTCCTAGAAAGTTTCTTTCCTTTTTTTTTTCCTGAAGCTATTTCCCTTTTCACCTTCGGCATTAACATGCTTCCGAATGTCACTTGGTACCTCTTTCTTCAAAACTGTTTCCCCGACGCTGTATGAAAAGAGACGTATCG
>NW_016832471.1:0-3959 GCF_001698545.2 Rhinopithecus bieti | reverse complement strand
TTCTTTGACAAAATTCAGCAGCCCTTCATGCTAAAAACTCTCAATAAATTCAGTATTGATGGGTTGTATCTCAAAATAATAAGAGCTGTATATGACAAATCCACAGCCAGTATCATACTGAATGGGCAAAAACTGGAAGCATTCCCTTTGAAAACTGGCACAAGACAGGGATGCCCTCTCTCACCACTCCTATTCAACATAGTGTTGGAAGTTCTGGTTAGGGCAATCAGGCAGGAGAAATAAATAAAGGGTATTCATTAGGAAAAGAAGAAGTCAAATTGTCCCTGTTTGCAGATGACATGATTGTATGTTTAGAAAACCCCATTGTCTCAGCCCAAAATCTCCTTAAGCTGATAAGCAACTTCAGCAAAGTCTCAGGATACAAAATCAGTGTGCAAAAATCACAAGCATTCCTATATACCAATAACAGACAAACAGACAGCCAAATCATGAGTGAACTCCCATTCACAATTGCTTCAAAGTGAATAAAATACCTAGGAAGTTCAGTTGTCAGAGACAACAGGCAGTCACAGTGGTGATGACCACCCCTTCCCCCAAGAACTGTGTAATCTTAGGTTGTCTCCAACCAAGTGGCCACTGAGAATCTGCACAACTCTGTGCTTGGGAACCAAGGCCCTGGTGGTGTGGGCTCATGACAGGATCTGTGGGTCACATAGATCCATGGAAAAAGCGTGGTTTCCCGGGCAGGGTAGCATGATCACTCACTGCCTCTCTGGCTGGGGATGGGAGCTCCCTTGCCCTGTGTGCCTCCCAGGTGTGCTGTTGTACCACCTCGCTTTTCCTCACTCCCCATGGGTCAAGACAACCGCCTAGTCAGTCCCATGAGAGAAGCTGTATACCTCAGTTGCTGGTACAGGGTTCACTTGCTGTTTACATTCTTCTTGGTGGGAGCCTCCAACTGCAGCTGTTCCTATTCGACCATCTTGGCCCCTCCTCCACAAGACACTTTTGAATCTTATAACCAAAAAGCCAAATTTTCAAGTTTCGTTATTCCTCATTTGATGGTCATAGAAACCATGATGCTCTATTATTAGAGTTGTTAAAGGCAGCCTGAGCCCTTCCCATCTTTTCTATTAGTTGTAGCAAGTCTTGGATTTGACCACTAAATGAGGGCGATTACACAGGGTGCCTAGCAAATTTTCCCTTTTTTAAATTTTAGGAGTAGGAAAGACAGATTTATATCAGACATTTGAATTAGAAAATGTACCATAAGTATATTATAATGTACCATAAGTATATTATAACAATTCAAGCAGTGATTAAACTGAAGTCTTCCTCTGTCATGACTCCACCCCCAGTGTAACCCATGTTTACATTTGGCATGTGTCCTTGCATCCTTTTCCCTGCTTACTGTCACAAGCACTTATCTCAGTGATTTTCTTTCTTTGGTTTTCGCTTTCATTTCTAAAAATAGGACCATAAACAAGATAGTATACATATTTTAACTTGCTTTTATTTTTATTTCAATATTAGGGACATCTTTTCCAAGTCTGTACTTACATGTCAATCTCATTCTTTTTAATAGCGTGGTATTTTATAGTGTGAATGTACAATGGTTTATTTGATTCAAATGTCGTCTGATGGATGGCCACTCAGATTGTTTCTAGTTATTTTCTATTATAAATGTAGTACAAAACACATCTTTGTGTGGTACTTCTGAATTTCCTTTGATTAGATAAACTCCAGAAGTGAGATCATTAGATATAAACACATTTTTATTTTATAAGTACTAATTACCATATAACTTCTCAAAAGATTCTAACAGTTTATATTCTAATTAAACAGTGTATAAATGTACCTGCTTTACTATATCTTCAGCAGCACTGCATTTCCTGAGTCTTAAAAATTTTTTGTCCATTTGATAGGTAAAAATGACATATCACAAACTTTCAATTTGGACTGTGGCTATAGCGGTAAGAAAGAGAAAGGAAAAACAGGCATATGAATATGTGTAATGTTAAGGCATTAAATGTGGAAATATAGAGAAGTAGATGATTTTACAGAAAACTATAAATTATCAAAATTGACATCAGAATAGATAAAAATATCAAACCTCAGAGTTCTTAAAATGTGATCATCTAATGATTTAAACATCTCAACCTCTATTTAAATAGGAATAGGAATCTGCAAGGTGTAATTTCACCACAAGCAGGTAGAAAAGAAAAGATCCAACAAAGAAACTTTGCAAGTATTTATAGCCTGTAGCAATTCAAAGATGTGAATATACGTATCACCAAAGCAAACATTGTTAGGTAAGACAACCAATCAGAATTTCTTATGTTTTAAAAGATAAATGTTGATTTCACAGGACATGATCACCCTTTCTGCCTTCTAGGTATCTTACAAGACTTCTTTATTAGAAATAACACTTTCAAGGACGATTTATGACAGAGAATAGAATCTGCTTTTCCATAGCTGCAGGGAAAGAGGAAACATTTTTCTCTTTATTATTTCTGCTAAGATTTCTCTCACAAGCAGTTAGAAGGGCTGCCAGTTTAAAGGGTAAATACCAGAATTCTGTTAGTTCTTACCAAAAGAAAAAAAAAACTTCTAATATGAAAAAACAAACAACAAACAAGTGGATCATGGTGATCTGATATTTTGCATCTACAAGATCTTTAAATAGAATCTTGTCAAGCTTAGATGGTTTTATATGTGCATTCAAAATTTTCAAGAAGTAGACAACTCCTATGCTATCTAAATGATTTGGAGTGTAGAGAGAGTTAAAGCTTCCTGGTTCATTTTCATGAAGCTATAATAAGTCTCATACCATAACCTACTTTAAAACAGCACAGAACAATTGAAGATAACTTTCATTTAGGAATATAGGCAAGAAAATTCCTTCCCCCGAAAAAAGCAAATTAAATCCAGCAGTACGTTACTTAATGTAACCAAATAGGATTTGATTCTGGAATTCAGGAATAGTTCAAGCACTAGAAAAACATCATCTAATATTTTAAGAAATTGAAGGCGAACAAAAACATGATTATAATTATTGATGCTAGAAAGTTCAGCTAGCAATTCTTCGTTTTTTAGAACTCCATTTAAGATAGCATGAATCTCCCAAACATGTTGAAGGTTATTTTCTTAAAGTCAATAGTAAACATTTTAAATAAAGAAACTCTAAACGCATTTCCGTTAAAATTGCAAAAGAAGAATGCCACTACTAGTCAACAGTGATGGGGAGTGTGGGGGTGGTATGATATAGGTAATGCTGTAAGATGAGAGAAATAAATCTGCAGTCTGAAATCATTATTTGCAGTTCATAAGATTTTTATACCTAGAAAAAAGAAATTACAACAAAAAATGCGTTGGTCCTAAACAGCAAATTTTAGTAAGCAGGCATTATATAATACACAGAAATTAATAGCCTTTCTTTTGTTTCTTTCTTTTTTTTGAGACGGAGTCTCACTTATTTGTTTCCCAAGCTGGAGTACAGTGGCGTGATCTCAGCTCACTGCAACCTCTGCCTCCCAGGTTCAAGCGATTCTTCTGCCTCAGCCTCTTGAGTAGCTGGGACTACAGCCATGCACCACCACACCCAACTAATTTTTGTATCTTTAGTAGAGACAGACTCTCGCCTTGTTGGCCAGGCCGGTCTCAAACTCCTTACCTCAAGTGATTTGCCTGCCTCAGCTTCCCAAAGTGTTGAGATTATGGGTGCAAGCCACCGCATCTGGCCGGATTTTTTTTTTTAATACTGACATTAAACTGAAAGAACCAGACTGGGCACGGTGGCTCACACCTGTAATCCCAGCATTTTGGGAGGCCAAGGCAGGCGTATCACCTGAGGTCGGGAGTTTGAGACTAGCTTGGCCAACGTGGTGAAGTGGTATCTCTACTAAAATATAAAATTAGCCAGGCATGATAGTGGGTGCCTGTGTAGGCCCAGTTGCTTGGGAGGCCAAGGCAGGAGAATCGCATGAACCCAGGACGTG
>NW_016832470.1:0-701 GCF_001698545.2 Rhinopithecus bieti | reverse complement strand
AGTGAATCCAGGATCTGATTTTTTGAAAAGATCAATAAAATTGAGAGTCCTCTAGCAAGATTAATACAGAAAAGAGAGAAGAATCAAATAGATGCAATAAAAAAATGATGAAGGGGATATCACCACTGATCTGACATAAATACAAACTACCACCAGAGAATACTATAAACACCTCTATGCAAACAAACTAGAAAATCTAGAAGAAAATGATAAATTCCTGGACACATACACCCTCCCAAGACTAAACCAGGAAGAAGTTGAATCTCTGAATAGACCAATAACAGGCTCTGAAATTGAGGCAATAATTAATAGCCTAAAAACCAAAATAAGTCCAGGACCAGACAGATTCACAGCCAAATTCTACCAGAGGTACAAAAAGGAGCTGTTACCATTTCTTCTGAAACTATTCCAATCCATAGAAAAGGGGAATCATCCCTAACTCATTTTATGAGGCCAGCATCATCCTGATACCAAAGCCTGGCAGAGACACAACAAAAAAAGAGAATTTTAGACTAATATCCCTGATGAACATCAATGCAAAAATCCTCAATACAATACTGGCAAACAGAATCCAGCAGCACATCAAAAAGCTTATCCACCAAGATCAAGTCAGCTTCATCCCTGGGATGCAAGGCTGGTTCGACATATGCAAATCAATAAACATAATGCATCACATAAACAGAACCAAGGACAAAAACACA
>NW_016832469.1:0-1287 GCF_001698545.2 Rhinopithecus bieti | reverse complement strand
CTGGGCTCTGCCTCCTCTTGAATCGGCGGCAGCATGTAGATTCTCCTAGGCGTTGGCACCCTATTGGAAACTGCATGTGAGGGATCTCGGAGGCGGTCCTTATGGGGACCAAGTGCCTGACCTGAGGTGGAAAAGTTGCATTTCAAAACCAGCCATCAGAAAATTTGTCTTCCACGATACCCGTCCCTGGTGCCACAAAGGCTGGGGTCCTTAACCATCTGGAGGGATGTACCGTGTCAGACTCACTGTTGTCGACGGGCTGAAGCCCAGGTTTCGTGAGGTCACGTGTCGGCTTGTAGGACTTTGTCTGGCAGAGATGCGAGTGACTTCTGTTCCCTGTGAGAGGCTCATCTCAGGGGCTTCATGGCCTGAGTGACGGCAGCCTGCTTGAACTGATCGAGCAATCTCACTCTCCCCTTATTTTCTGAAACAGCTGTGAGTGACTTTTCACTCGTTCTTGGAAGAGGCTTCATGCCGATGCTCCTTGTTAAAGAGCGAATGCTTTTGTTGACCCCTCATCCCCTTTCTTTGGGGTGTTCCGGTCTGGGTTCTCACGGGTTCTGCTTAAGGGCATTTCTAAAGCTGCTGAGTGTTGAAAGTACCGAGGAGGCTGTGCTCCCACCCTCATAAGCCTTCCAGGCAACGTCCTCCGCCCTCAGCGAGGCGACGTCCATGGCACACCGAGGAGGCTGTGCTCCTGTCCCCCGTAAGCCTTCCAGGCATCGTCCTCTCCCCTCCAGGGGGACAGGAGGAACCTTTTAAACCCTTCTTAAACGTGTTTTCATGTCTGTTTTCACAAATGTCTCTGCATCTTCTCCCTTATCCAGAAGTGAGGGTGAACACTGATTTTTGACAGGAGTCAAGAAACCACACACAGCCCAAAGTGACATTTGTTTCGCTGAAATGATTTGTGTGTGTTCACCTTAAAATGTAGCTCAGTAAAAGCGATGTGTTTTGAGGAATGACTTGGAATTCCCCTGGGGGAAAATGTGACAGTTAAATTTCATCCAGTCTGTGCAGGTGTCCACAACCCCCTTCAGTTGGTTGCGCGTGAGTTTCTGTGACTTGGGGATGGTTTTGAAGAAAGAAAATCTGTTGTTGCTGAGGACTTCAGAGGGTGTGCTGGGATTGTGTGGGGCGGACATGGGCGGGGGGCTGAGCGTCCCTACTCCAAAATGCTCTGAAACCTGAAACATTCCGAGCTCTCCCTCATGACACTCTCGAAAGAAATGCTCTTCGGAGCACTTTGGATTTCAGGCTGGGGATGCTCAGTTAGTAAGTGAAATA
>NW_016832468.1:0-899 GCF_001698545.2 Rhinopithecus bieti | reverse complement strand
AGTCCCATTACACCTACAATTCACCCTTCGAGTACCAGGAGCCCATGCCCACGCCTGTGCTCGAGAAGTACTGCGAGGCCTCTGGACAGTTCATCCATCAGGCAGTTGGCATCACTGAGCTGTTCTGGAGAAGTCTGGAACCTATGAACACTTTGGGCTGTCACCTGGAAGCAGCTGCTCACAAGTGCCAAATACGGTCCATTGTGCGCAAAGACATGCGGAAGAAGGGCTGCGTCGAGGAGACTGTGGCGCAGCTGAGCGAAGACCTGCTGTCCCAGACAGTGATGATGGTGGAGAACAGCCGGCCCACACTGGCCATCAACCTGACCGGAGCCCGCCAGTACTGGGTGGAGGGCAAGCTGCGGTATGAAATAGGCCAGGGTATGGGTATCGGGCGGATGGGCAGGCATGAAAGGGGCCTAGGAGCTGGGAGGGGTGGGAAGGAGGGGCCCGAGTAACTCCCCCTTTTGTTTCTCCCCCTTCCCTCCTGAGGTCGGGGCTTTCCCTCCCTGAGCAGCCACCTCCGCCCTCTGGCTCACAAAGGTGGGCCAGAACACGCCCGCCAACGCCCTGGGCGCACCCTCATCTCTTGCTCCTTTCGGGTGTATTTTTCTCTCTCCACTTCCTCTCTGACTTCTCTCGACAGTGGGGGCAAGGCTGGTGAGGCCCTGACAGGCCAGAGGGAGAACCCTCAGAGTCTCACCAGGCCAACCCTTCAGGGTGGATGGAAGGCCAGATCCTGGGAATGGACTTGGCTTGAGGACACACGGCGCCTGGTTTAGGTGGGGACTGGCCAGGCTGGGCAGGAGCGTGCAGGGCACTAACCACTCTTTCTATCCGTCTGTCCCTCTTCCTCGAGAATCCTGTTGCTCTGGGCAAGAGGTGGTTTTTGCCGGGGA
>NW_016832467.1:0-292 GCF_001698545.2 Rhinopithecus bieti | reverse complement strand
CCCTAACCCTGACCCTGACCCTGACCCTGACCCTAACCCTAACCCTAACCCTAACCCTAACCCTAACCCTGACCCTGACCCTGACCCTGACCCTGACCCTGACCCTAACCCTAACCCTAACCCTAACCCTAACCCTAACCCTAACCCTAACCCTAACCCTAACCCTAACCCTAACCCTAACCCTAACCCTAACCCTAACCCTAACCCTAACCCTAACCCTAACCCTAACCCTAACCCTAACCCTAACCCTAACCCTAACCCTAACCCTAACCCTAACCCTAACCCTAACCCT
>NW_016832466.1:0-1119 GCF_001698545.2 Rhinopithecus bieti | reverse complement strand
AGGACCCCAGAGCACGCAGCGTGGCTGTTCTTTTGCTGCCCTCTTTGCCGACTCTCTCCTCTCCACACACCCCTGCTCTAGTCCTTGCTACACACGCCCTGGGGTTGTTGCCTCTCGGGGGAGTGCGAGCCTGACTGGTTGTCAGGGGCCCCGTATTTCTGCCGTGACTCAGTCCCTAATTTGCTCTTTGATTCTGGACAAGCCGCCTCTGCTTTTTGGGCTCGCGTTTCCAGAGGAGGTAGTGAGTATCAAAGGTGTCTGTTAGCTCTGAGAGTCCGAGATTTAAAGGGCCCCTAGAATGGAAACCTCAGGGCCAAGGGCTCCTGTCTGTCATTTTCTGTCCTATATCTGCTGTGAAGAACCGTTCCTGGCCCATTCGTGCTCAGTAAATGTTTACTGAATGAACGCACTTTTCTAAATCACAAGCGGGCAGAAGGGGGGGCCTTTCTCAAACTCCATCTCTAGACGTTTATGTTCCTGTCCTCTCAAGAGATTCCACATTCAGACTTCGAGTTCTGTGGCTGTGAGTGAAAACCAACAGAGACCCAAATCCTCTGTCCTTGGGAGCCTGAGGAGAGTTGACCAGTTCGTGTTGCCATTGGGTCTGAGAACTTTGCCTTTAAAATCCATTCCTGGGCCTGCCTACTGCTTCCCGGCCTGGGGAATAGAGTTGAGGGGGCCGCCCTCCGTCACCTTCCTTTGACTCTCCCCACAGGAACAAGAGAAGAAACAAGTGGAACATCAGCTGGAAGAAGTAACGTGATTTCCTTCTTTCCTCGCGACATGACCGCTGGGTTTGGGGGGCACTCAGATGTAGAGGCCCCAGTCTCGTCTCGCCCACTCCCAGCCTGGGGAAGAAGGCTCACCCCTCAGATTCCACACCACCCCCACAGGGTCCCTGATAACCTGATGCCATGGGTGGGCCTGTCCTGGGGCATTGATGACATTCTGGGGCATGTCTCTTGCTGTGCCATCTCTGCCTCCCCCTGGTAAGAGCTCTGTCTTCCTCTTCCTATAGGAAAAGAAGGCAAACAATAAGAAACAGAAAGCTGAAAGGGAGCTAGAGGTGAGTGGAGGGTGTAAGTTTTCTCCTGTCCTCCGGAGAATGTTTCTTTCCTT
>NW_016832465.1:0-342 GCF_001698545.2 Rhinopithecus bieti | reverse complement strand
CTATCTACTGTCACAAATTCACCCTGCAAAAAGAGGAACTGATGTTTTAATGAATCTATGCAATTCACCAATTAATCTACCACATTTTCTTATGGAAAGGTATTCAAGTCATACAGTCTTAGTGGAAGACATTTTCACTATTCTTTTCCTTGATATCGTTCCCACAGCTAAGCCCTGGGATTCTATTTGAAATCACCCCCTAAACAAGAACAGACTGAGAAACTTCCTACACTCCCTCTGGAAAAGAAAAAAGGTAAATCCAATATTTTTAACAATTGGAATTCCTGACTAGATATCTAATTTTTTCTCAAATCCACCTCTTTCATGCCCTTTGTAAATGTT
>NW_016832464.1:0-2001 GCF_001698545.2 Rhinopithecus bieti | reverse complement strand
ATAAAATAATTTTCACATATTTAAAAAAGCAGAAAAAATACATATAAATGCTTTAAGAAAAGGAAAAAGAACAAAATCTCTTCCCTTACTTTCAAAGATTAATCCTCTTATTTCTAACTCGCATTTTCACCTTCAATGGCCAGGTCTAGGGACATGACTTCTGGATATCTGAAATTTGGTAGGCACTGGATTCAGGTATACAAGGGGTGGTCCAGGGTATACGGTATACACATGAAAGATGGTTTGTGAGAGGGAAAGCAGAAGAGAGAAAGATGCTATCAGAAATCCACAGGTTAGGGAGAGTGCAAGGTAGGTGGAAAGACTGGTTTGTGCTATACACACTGGCCCAGGTGGGACTATATTCTGATTTACTCCTGTGTCCATGTAGTAGGTGAGATTATAATTGGGTTGTCCAGAACTCCAGTTTGGCAGAGCTAATCAGTTGCTGCTACAAATTTGGTGTCAGGGTGGAGATGTACCGGGAGTCCTCTAAGTACTTTTGTGGGTTTCTGGCAAGAAACTTAAGGAGCAAAAGTGCCATAGTGCAATTCCTGAGGATGGGGCCTAGCCCTGGGAGAAGTGTGGCCACATGAATGCCCAGTGGGTATGTTCCCTAGTGGGTGGGAATCATGTGACTGCAGCTGTCAGAGGAGAGGGCTTGTTCTCAGCACTCCTTTCCTCTAAGTTCTCAGTCCCCTCTCTCCCTGGTAAGAGACCCACAAATACAGGATAATGTGCAGTGTGAAAGGCTGTGTGCAGGAGAGCAGAGCTGACCTTCCCTGGATACCTGGAGTCTCAAATCCAGGCCCCTGTGAGGTCCCTCCAAATCTATGGAGTTTGCTGAACACTAAGCAATTCCCCAACACCAGCTGGGTGCCTGAATTTCAATTCTGACAATATCCAGAGTCAGCACAGGCCCCACAAGTTCAGGGCTCAGTCCCACACCATTGCCCTTACTGTAGATGCCAGTCACAAGCCCCGGGGGCCTGTCTATACATCTGAGCTACTGCCTCTAAACTGACAACTCCCATAATCCCCTTTCAAGTTCAATAATTTGACAGAACTTCTCACAGAACTCAGAAAAACACTGCCCTTAATGTTTACCAGTTTATGTTAACAGATTCGACTCGGGAAGAGATAAATGGAAGAGATGTACAGGACAAAGGAAAGTGGTGGGGAAAGACGCGACTCCTAGGTAATCCTGGTCAATAGCTATGATTAATGACATTCCCATCCTTTGTGTCCTCCAGGAACAGCTTAATAAAAAGAAACACAACACTCCCAGTTATGACTTAGATGATGCTCCCTTTTTGCCTATCACATAGCCACACACACGCACTCTGAAAATTTCCATCTTTTTCTCATGAAGAATAGGCTGAACAATTTTGTCTTCAGTGGTCAAAACAAAATACTTTTTTTTTTTTTTTGAGACTGGAGTCTCACTCTGTCATCCAGCCTGAGTGCAGTCGCACAATGTCGGCTCACTGCAACCTCCATCTCCAGGTTTCAAGCAATTCTCCTGCCTCAGCCTCCTGAATAGCTGGGATTAGAGGCATGTGCCACCCCACCTGGCTAATTTTTGTACTTTTAGTAGAGATGCGGTTTCACCATGTTGGCCATGCTGGTCTCAAACTCCTGACCTCAGGTGATCCGTCCTTCAGACTCCCAAAGTGTTGGGATTACAGGCGTGAGCCATTGTGCCTGGCCCAAAACAAAATACTTCTTATATAAACATTGCTTAAGTTCCTCTCCCTCTCCCAGGTCCCTGAACTTTGTCCTGTCCTTAGTCTGAGTCAACATACAACCTCACTGTATGAACCTCCTAAGAACACACTGACTTCAGGGTGAAATATTCTCTGATCTGGAATCTGTTTTGCCATCCTCCGTCCTGACCTTCTCCTCCAATTTTCATTCTAATCCTGTCTGTTCCTCCCTATGAAAGAAAGCCCTTGTCTGCCTAACTTTTGGGATCTTCAAAGATCTTATACTTGGCACTTCCCC
>NW_016832463.1:0-640 GCF_001698545.2 Rhinopithecus bieti | reverse complement strand
GTTGCAATACTCCTTTGAAACTAACTTCTTCCCTAAATCCGACTTTGTTTTATTTGGCAGACTCTAGAAACAGCCCTAGGAAAATAACAATTCCATCCTCAGAACAACCCTTTCAATCCCCTTCCACTCTAAACCCAACTGCATCTGCCTGTGGATACCTAGTTTTCCAGAGCTCTGGAGCTTCTCTCAGTTTAAAACCTTCTTCCATGGTTGGAGTGACCAGACTGGGACACCTGCAGGGGCGACTCCCCAGGAGGAATTAACTGGACCTCCAGTGAACTCCTTTTGCAGACTCAATATTGGCCTTAGCTTGGGATCACTGGGCTCGGGCTTCAACTTCCCAGTTAGGGTTATTCACTTAGTTTTAAATGAGAAAACACCAGTCTTTGAAAAATTCAGGAATATTTCTCAAACACAGTGTTTATATGTAAGGGAAGGACATTTTAATGTGCTTACATTTCATACCTCAACAAGAAAAGCAGAAGCGCTTATGCCTTTCAGACAATAAACATACAATTATTCCACAACAACTTATTTAGTAAACAATTTGTTACACAAGAACACTTCTAGAGGGTGTCAAGTCCATCTCATGAAATTCAGCATTAAACTCAGAAATCAAGATAACAGACATAGGACAGAT
>NW_016832462.1:0-1755 GCF_001698545.2 Rhinopithecus bieti | reverse complement strand
TACACACACACACATACAAACACATACACACCCCAGTAGGACACACACACATACACACCCCAGTAGGACAGTAGGACACACACACATACACATACACACACATACACACACATACATAGGGGTGTATGAATGTGTTTCCTACTGTCCTACTGGGTCAAGGTCAGCAGCATGACCCCCATTCCTTCAACCCTTCTGACCTTGTCATTTTTCTGTTTGGAATCCTCTTCCCCAGGGATCTTCACACCTCCCTCCACACTACCCTCAGGTCCTGCTCACATCAGGACATCCTTAGACTTCTTTCCTGACACTTCCTTCAGAGACCCTGGGTCTTCCCTTTCTGACCTTTCCGTGCTCTGCTCCCTCTGGAGCTCTTGTCAACACCTGACTTCACATTCTAGATCTCTTTGCATGTCTGTCTTCCTCCCCATGACAGCGTGAGCTCCCTGAGGACAGGGACTTTTATGATCTTGGTTGCACCCCAGTGCCTGGGACAGCCTGCAGACTCCTGTAGATGTAAAAGTTCCCAGGTCCCTCCATGCCTGGGGTGTTTTTTTTCTTTCGCCTATTGTTGAGGTTTTTGGCTGAGGACAGTGTTTAGTGCAATGCTTATATTTTCATTTGAAATGTCATCTGATAATCGTTATTATCATTTTTCAAAATGTGGTGTCAAGTGTTGATTAACCAGGAAAACAGAACACTTGAGATTTTCCTACATCTTACCAATTCCAGTTCAATGTGATTTTCCTGTTTTGACCCCTGTCCCTCTCTGGTGTATTTTCCCCTATCCAGGCTCCAACAGAGCCTTCTTTTCTGTGTTTGTTTTTTCTTTTCCTTTTTTTTTTTTTTTTTTTTTTTTGAGACAGTCTCGCACTGTCGCCTCGTCTGTCGTGAAGTGTCGTGATTTTGGCTCACTACAACCTCTGCCTCCCGGGTTCATGGAAATCTCCTGCCTCAGCCTCCCGAGTAGCTAGGATTACAGGAGCACACCACCACACCTGGTTAATTTTTTGTATTTTTAGTAGAGACGGGGCTTCATTGTGTTGAGCCGACTGGTCTTGAACTCCTGACCTCATGATCCACCCACCTCAGCCTCCCAAAGTGCTTTCTTCTTTTATTTCTTAGAACCCCATCCTCTCCAGGAAAACCCATCCAATCATTCTGTTTCCTCCTCCTGTCCTCTCCCAGGAAGTTCTCTCCTCACCTGTGACCAGGAGATCCTTCCAGGTGATGTGTAGTGTGCAGGGAGGGGCTGAGAGGGACCCCATGGCCTGTCCTGCCTTCGTGTTCTCCTCTGTGGAGATGAGCCTGGAATCCAGAATCTTTCCTAGCATAGCTGTCAGCTGTGCTGTCCTTCCTCCTTCTATGCTGAGCCTCTTCCTGGTGCAGGAGCACTTCTCAGGCTCATGGGTGGAGTCTGAGCCCAGGACACCTCTCTGTCCCCTCCCCTCTCAGTCCTGCCTCCTTGTCCCTCCTTCTCTTTTTCCTTTTATCTGTGTGTCAGGTCCCTGGGAAGTGTAGAGGCCTCTTCTTTTCAGCAGTGATTCTGTCACCAAACCTCAATGCACACTATGTCCAGAAACACAAACACACACACAAAAGAGACACAGACACACACAGTCACACACATACCCTGTAGGTTGGGCAAGCACAGTCCTGGGTCTCAGCCTCCTGCTGTCCCAATGGCTCTGGTTTGAGGTGCACATTCATACCCTTTGCCCTCTTTCATCCCCTTCTGGCTCTCCCCTTCAGTGCAGT
>NW_016832461.1:0-1216 GCF_001698545.2 Rhinopithecus bieti | reverse complement strand
TCTCATGCTTTTGTGAGTTGTATCATCAGAAGCTCAACCAGGTTCTCGAAGTAAACATCAGAGAAAAATCCCCTCATATTTACTACAGGGGAAAGAGAATAGGAATCATTTTTCAATATGTAGGTGCACTCTTCACTAGGTCTACCTTCCAGAGAAGCTAGTTAACTAGAGACTAACCTGGTGGGATTTTTCAGAGCCTTCTGACCCAGGGGGAAACGGAAATACCCAACTCCAACCTCCAGAACTGAAAAGCAAAAAAGAACAGAGTATCCAAGCACTATGGGACGTCCACAGAGGCATAAAATATGCATAACGGTAATGCAAGGGGGAAGAAAGAGGAACAGAAGAAATATTTGTAACAGTAATAGCTGAATTTCCTCAGATTAATCTCAGACACCAAACCATAGATCCAGGAAGCTCAAGAAACACCAAGAAGGATAAATGTAAAAACAACAATGACAAAAACAAAAATAAACTAGGGCATATAATCTTCAAACTATGGTGAATCAAAGATTAAAAAACAACAAAGAAACCAGAGTACTCTCCTTCCCTATGGAGGATCAAAGATAAGAATTATATTCAACTTCCCCTCAAAAACCATGAAAGCAAGAAGTGGAGTGAAGTATTTGAACTATTGAGAGGAAAAAAAATCCATTAACCTAGAAGTGTATACTCTGTGAAATTATCTTCTAAAAGTGAAGAAAAAGTAAAGACCTTCTCTGACAAAAATTGCAAAATTTGTTGCTGGTAGACCTGCCTTGCAAAAAATGTTCAAAGTTCTTTAGAGAAAATAGTAGAGGTCAGTAACTCAGCTGTGCACAAAGAAAGGAAGAGCACAGTCTGTTTACAGGGCTCACACCTGTCATCCTAACACTCTAGGAGGCCAAGATGGGAGAACTGCTGGAGGCCGTTAGTTGAGACCAGCCTGGGCAACGTAGTGAGACTCTGTCTCATTCAAAAAAAAAAAAACCAAACCTGGTGACCGACTCCTATAGTGCCAGCTACTTTGAGAGTCTGAGACGGGTCACTTGAGCCCAGGAATCCCATTCAAGGCTGCAGTGAGCTATAATGATGCCACTCCACTCCAGCCTGGGCAACAGAGCAAGACCTTGTCTGTTTAAAAAATAAATAGAAAAACAGAAGGCATCAAAGAAGAAACAGTGAAGGTAGAAGAAAACTTTCATTTTCTTAATAGATCTAACATAACAGTTCATTT
>NW_016832460.1:0-2033 GCF_001698545.2 Rhinopithecus bieti | reverse complement strand
ACCCCTCCCTGTGTCCATGTGTTCTCACTCTTCAGCTCGCATTTATGAGTGTGAACTTGTGATGTTTGGTTTTCTGTTCCTGTGTTAGTTTGCTGAGGATGACGATTTCCAGCTTCATCCATGTCCCTGCAAAAGACATGAACTCATCCTTTTTTATGGCCACATAGTATTCCATGGTGTATATGTGCCACATTTTCTTTATCCAGTCCATCATTGATGGGCATTTGGATTGGTTCCAAGTCTTTACTATTGTGAATGATGCCACAATAAACATACATGTGCATGTGTCATTAGAGTAGAAAGGTTTATAATCCCTTGGGCATATACCCAGTAATGGGATTTCTGCGTCAAATTGAATTTCTAGTTCTAGATCCTTGAGGAATCACCACACTGTCTTCCACAATGATTGAACTAATTTACATTCCTACCAACAGTGTAAAAGGGTTTGTTTCTCAACATTATCACCAACATCTGTTGTTGCCTGACTTACTAAGGATCATCATTCTAATTGGCATGAGATGGTATCTCATTGTAGTTTTGATTTGCATTCTGTAACGACCAGTGATGATAAGCTTTTTTTCATACATTTGTTGGCTCCATAAATGTCTTCTTTTGATAACTATCTTTTCATATCCTTTGTCCACTTTTTGATGGGGATATTTCTTTTTTTCTTGTAAGTTTGTTTAAGTTCCTTGTGGATGCTGGATATTAGCCCTTTGTCAGATGGATAGATTGCAAATAATTTCTCCCATTCTGTAGGTTACCTGTTCACTCTGATGATAGTTTCTTCTGCTCTGCAGAAGCTCTTTAGTTTAATTAGATGCCATTTGTCAATTTTGGCTTTTGCTGCCATTGCTTTCGGTGTTTTAGTTACAAACTCTTTGCCCCTGCCTATGTCCTGAAAGGTATTGCCTAGGTTTTCTTCTGAGGTTTTTATGGTTTTAGGTTTTATGCTTAAGTTTTTAATCCATCTTGAGTTAATTTTGTATAAGGTGTAAGGAAGGGGTCCAGCTTCTGTTTTCTGCATATGGCTAGCCAGTTTTCCCAACACCATTTATTAAATAGGGAATCTTTTCCCCATTGCTTGCTTTTGTCAGGTTTGTCAAAGATCAGATGATTGTGGATGTGTGGTGGTATTTCTGAGGCCTCTGTTCTGTTCCATTGGACTATATATCTGTTTTGAAATCAGTACCATGCTGTTTTGGTTACTGTAGCCTTGTAGTATTGTTTGAAGTCAGGTAGAATGATGCCTCCAGCTTTGTTCTTTTTGCTTACAATTGTCTTGGCTATACAGGTTCTTTTTTGGCTTCATATGAAATTAAAAGTAGTCTTTTCTAGTTCTGTGAAGAAAGTCAGTGATAACTTGATAGGTATATCATTGAATCTATGAATTACTTTGGGCAGTATGGCCATTTTCACAATATTAATTCTTCCTATTCATGAGCATAGAAATTTTTTCCATTTGCATCATCTCTTTATTTCCTTGAGCTGTGGTTTGTAGTTCTCCTTGAAGAGGTCCTTCACATCCCTTGAAAATTGTATTCCTAGGCATTTCATTCTCTTTGTAGCAACTGTGAATGGGAGTTCACTCATGATTTGGCTCTCTGCTTGTCTATTATTGGTGTATAGAAATGCTTGTGATTTTTGCACATTGATTTTGTATCCTGAGACTTTGCTGAAGTTGCTTATCAGCTTAAAGAGTTTTGGGGCTGATATGATGGGGTTTCTAAATATACAATCATGTCGCCTGCAAACAGAGAGAATTTTACTTCTTCTCTTCCCATTTGAATACCCTCTTGCCTGATTGCTCTGTTCAGAACTTCCAATACTATGTTGAATAGGAGTGGTGAGACAGGGCATCCTTGTCTTGTGCTGGTTTTCATAGGGAATGCTTCCAGGTTTTGCCCATTCAAAATGATATTGGCTATGGGTTTGTCATAAATAGCTCTTATCATTTTGAGATATTAAACTTTATATATTTTTTTATTTTTATTATACTTTAAGTTCTAGGGAACATGTGCATAACGTGCAGG
>NW_016832459.1:0-1289 GCF_001698545.2 Rhinopithecus bieti | reverse complement strand
GGGTGCAACTTCTCTCTTACTGACACCATGGGCATCTTCTAGCATCTGCCGTGTATCGAGTGCTGAGGGTGCCATGGTGTGGGTGTGGGAGCCCTCAGGAAGTTCACACCTACTCGTACTCTTCTTTTCCAAGACCAAGGGCTCCAACATGAGGCCCAGGAGTGTATGTGTTGGGGGAGCTGCTAACTGCTGAGACAAGACAATGGCTCCTGACCTTCTACCGCCCATGGAGAGGGAGCAAGTATAGTGAACCACGGTGGAAGGTGGCCCGTGCCCCACTGTGGCTGTAACCACAGTGGGAGTAGAAAGAAGGTGACGTTTAATTTTTCCAGGGGACAAGAAGGAGAGATGTCCATGTCTTGAGTGTGGGGTCGGCAAGTTATCCCTTTCCTCTGCCTATTTTGGGTGGCTCTAGATTTCTTCCAGGAGACCTGCTGTGCCCATGGTGTCTCCAGAATTCCCTGCTGCCTGCAGGCTTCCTGGGGGCCCCGGATGCTGGTTTGAAACAAACATGTACATACATTCCAGCCTCTTGAATTCGAGTTTGGCCTCCAGCCCTGTTCCCACTGGCATCCCCAGAGTGGGCATTTTGCTTATGTCGCCGGCCGGCCTCAGGGCCCCGTCATGAGCTTTAAAGGAGTTGCCCCAGGAGGCCTCACTGAAGGCAGCTGCCATAGCAGAGGCTGAGTGCGGAGATGCCCGCGCAGCTGAGGCAGGGCTGCAGCGTGGCAGGGCGGGTGGCAGGGCTGTCCCCTGATATCCTCCCCACTGGGCCTCATGCCCCGCACCTGCCTGTAGCTCACTGGGCCCCCTCGGGGACTCCAGTCCAAATGGTCTGAACAGGCGGCTGCCCTCGGTGCTTGAGTTCCTTATAGGGACTGCTTGAGGATCTCAGCTGCATCTGAAGGCAGCCTGGCTGCTCTGGGGCTGGGGAAGTACCCTGAAGGGGACCATGGGTGCAGTCCTCCCCTCAGCCTATCAGCTGTCTTTAGGGCCCCTCTTTTCAGAGCCCTATCACCAAGTATCACCAGGAGCCTTCAGTCTTGGGTCTCCTGGAGAGCCTTCTGGATAGTTGAGTCACATCCTGGAGGGATTCTGGCAGGGGGATTGGGGCACCAAGGACATGATGGTACATTTCAGGACAGCCAACAAGATTGGCAGCTCTTGGCTCCACTGCTCTTGGCTGTGATAGAACCTGGCTACAGCTGCAAGTCTGAGACCCGAGGGCCTTACACCCTTGCCCTCTAGGGAAGCCGTAGTGTAAGTGGCTGAGGCCAGGAGGGGTAACC
>NW_016832458.1:0-672 GCF_001698545.2 Rhinopithecus bieti | reverse complement strand
TTGCTTGGAGATCCAATCCATCTGAGCTCCATCTTGCCCTGAGCACCATCTGCTCAGACATCCACGGTTTTCGGAGCTCCAATCACTTTGTGCTCCATTTTGCCCTGAGCGCCATCTGTTCAGAGATCCATCTTCTTTAGAGCTCCAATCACTTTGAGCTCTATCTCGCTCTGAGCTCCATCTTACTGTGACCAACATCTTCTCCAAGCTTCATCTTGCTCGGAGCTCCAGCTTGTTTGGAGCTCCAATCACTCTGAGTTGCATCTTGCCCTGAGCACCATTTGATCAGAAATTCATGTTCTTTGGAGCTCCAATCACTTTGAGCTCCATTTTGCCCTGAGCTCCATCTACATTGAGTTACATCTTGCGTGCTCTGAGGACCATCTGCTTAGAGAGGCATCTTCTTTGGAACTCCAATCACTGCGAGGTCCATTTTGCCCTGAGTGCAATTTGCACGGAGCTTGATCTTGCTCTGAGGACCATCTGCTCAGAGCTGCATCTTACTGTGAGCAACACCTCTGAGTCCCATTTTGCTTGGAGCTCCATCTTCTCTGAGCTTCAGCATGCCAGGAGCTCCATCACTCTGAGCTCCATCTTGCTCTGAGCACCATTTTCTTGGAGCGCCATCTTACTCTCTAAGCAACATGTTTTCTGAGCTCCATCACCTCTGAT
>NW_016832457.1:0-210 GCF_001698545.2 Rhinopithecus bieti | reverse complement strand
AGGAAGTCTTTCAAAACTAGAAGGGAAAGGTGTTTTCCCCACATCACTCCAGCTTTGGAGACATTCTATTAGTGACATATGCCCCTTCCCCTAAAAACAACAATGAAGTGTTCTGTGTGCTAACAACACAGCTCAAAAAAAAAAAAAGTAAAACAAAATTCTGCATTTTATAAAACTTGATAAAAAATAGTATTTCAAACTGTACAGTCA
>NW_016832456.1:0-210 GCF_001698545.2 Rhinopithecus bieti | reverse complement strand
GCAATCTGAGGAAGGACATTTGGGAACGATCCTTAGAACATGGAGAAAGAAATATGCTCAGGTAAAATCCAGAAGGAAGCTTTCTGTGAAACTACTCTGTGTCATCTTAATTCCTCTCGCTTAGTTAAGCCTCTCCTTACGTTGAGTAGTTTTATAACCCTGTATATGTTTAGCGTGTGATGGGACATTCAGAAGCACTTTGAGGCTTAT
>NW_016832455.1:0-298 GCF_001698545.2 Rhinopithecus bieti | reverse complement strand
CACGTTTTGAACTGATGAAATTTCCTTTATCAGCGTAGGCCTCAATGCGATCCAAAGAAGCCCTTCTCAGGTTCCTCAAAGACAGTGTTAATGGACTACTGAAAGAAACATAAGTGTAACTCTGTGAGATGAATTCACACATCACCAAGAAGTTTCTCAGAAAGCTTCTTTCTAGTTTTCATCTGAGGATATTTCCTTTGTAACCGTAAGCTTCATTATGCTATGAAGTATCTAATTGCAGATGTCGAGAAAACTGTGTTAACAAACTGATCACTGAAGAGAAACGTGTAACTCTGTG
>NW_016832454.1:0-1753 GCF_001698545.2 Rhinopithecus bieti | reverse complement strand
AAATAGGAACACTTTTACACTGTTGGTGGGATTGTAAACTAGTGCAAACATTTTAATACTGTGACTTGGTTACACAGGTGATGGGAATGCTGAGAAGCCAAGCAGTAGAGAAGCAACCCGGCGATTAGCAACATCAAGAAAAATAGCTTCAATCCCACTGGCTGGATCGGAGTCACAAAGCAAGGACTGGGACCCTGGAATGGAGTGGGAGATGAAGAAATTCTCTGCCTTCTCTCCCACCCATTCATTTTCTGCAGTGTTTCCATTGGCTGAACCTAGCAGGAAGTGTGTTGGCATAGGGAGCCTGGGAAATGGAGCCTCCTGTGATATGGGGCAATTAGGAAAGTAATTGGCATGTGACTTACAAAACCACTATGTGGTTTTGTAGAATATTATTGAGCAGGGTTATAGGATAATATTTAGTAACATAGAAAACATTGCCAGTATGCTGCTTCATGCCAAAGAATATTTCAGAACAGTGTATTATGATCCTGTTTTGTTAAAAAAAAAATACTTTTGTTAAAATTATGATATATGACGTAAGAGTTGTAATGGGTTTCCTGGAGTGCCTTCTCTGCCTCACTGAACTCTGGTAGAGGCCTCAGCCCCCTTGCTTAGCAGCTCTCCCTCAAATGACTCACCCCTCTGGGGTCTGTGTGCTGCAGTTCAGCTTGGTGGTGTCCACCAGCCTTAGCCAGGCTGCTGCTCAGTGCAGTTTTGGTGCCACCTACCCTCCCTAGGCCACTGCTGCCCCTGCTTCACAGACTCAGGGAAGAGCTGCACTCCCATTTCCCACTGGGGGCTCAAAGTGGACACAGACACTTATTCTCCACAGACCATAATACTGGACAAAACATTCAGAAGATACTTTTCGAGATGGTTTGGCTCTCTCTCCCTACCCACATCTCATGTCAAATCGTAATTCCCAGTGTTGGAGGAGGGGTCTGGTGGTGGTGGGGTGATTGAATCATGGGGGCAGACTTCCCCCTTGCTGTTCTCGTGATATAGTTCTTAGGAGACCTGGTTGTTTGAAGCTGTATAGCACCTCCCCCTTCTCTCTCTTCCTCCTGTTGGCCATGTGAAGATGTGTTTGCTTCCCCTTACCTTCTGCTATGATTGCAATTTTCCTGAGGCCTCCCCAGCCGTGCTTCCTGTGCATCTTGCAGAACTGTTAATCAGTTAAACCTCTTTTCTTATAAATTACCCAATCTCAGGTAGTTCTTTGTAGCAATGGAAGGATGGATGAACACACTTTTTTTTGTTGTATAATTTAACACAGGTATTTGCACTAGAATGCCCTCCAAGCCCTGGATTCCCCATGCTCATGGCTTCCCTTGGGCTGCCTCGCTGCCCAACTCCCACCTGCTCTGTGGAGTTCTTCACCACAGGAGAAAGCCGTGTCATTTACTGGGACTCAGAAAATGATATTCCAAAATAATGGTGCTTAGACATGCTGAATAAAGAAGCAACCTCAAGGTCTTTCCTCCTGTGGCGCAGGCCATGCAGGAGAGGGACGGCCCGGACCCTGATCGCATAAGGCTGCTCTCGAGCAAGGCTCAGAGCCCTCTGGATGTTGGCAAGGCCACTTCCAAGGCCTGTGCAGCAGGTGGCGCTGGTGGGCTCTTCTGTATCGCTGGAATAATCTATGCTATTTTGCTTCGCATTTGGTTGATCATATATATGCAGATAACTATTGGAGGGGATTCACGGTGAGGTCTGGGGAGTGTTACTCATTTGGTAATAGTACTGCCCA
>NW_016832453.1:0-1754 GCF_001698545.2 Rhinopithecus bieti | reverse complement strand
AAGAAAAACTGGAGCCAGCTGGGGAAGGACCCTACCTTGTGCTGCTAACCACCAAGGCTGCTGCTCGTACAGCAAAAAAGGATGGACTCATCACACCTGAGTCAAGAAAACGCCACCCCCTCCAGAGTCGTGGGCCATAGTCCCAGAGGAAAACCCTATCAAACTAAAGCTAAGAAAAATCTAACTCTTTTCATCTATTCTATTACTCTTTCTTCTTTCCTAGTTCTATTGCTGACCATCTAGTTATTAACATAACCAAGTCAATTTTGCCTCAAATTATTGCATTTAATGCTCGCCTTGTTATACCCTGTGGGGACTTGCCAAGTCAAAGACAGCTCTCTACTTCAGAAAAGTACTTCTGTCCCTCCTGACTCTCCTCAGACTGGGCATTAGTAAACTAGGACCATTTAATCCGTGGAGATTTCGATAAAGACCCCAGTGCCAACCAGGAGTCTTGCCCCCCCATGTAGAGCTTTCATGCCATAGTTGGTCCAACGTTCTGTGGACCACTAAAGAACAAGGATGGACTGCCCCAACCTTTTTTTGTAATTTCCTAAAACCATACATTCATTTTACTAGAGGATCATAGAAGTTAAAGACTTAAAACAAACTCTAGCAATTAAGACAGGATACCAAGATGCAAATACCTGGTTAACATGGATCAAATATTCCATCTGCACGTTAAACAAAAGCAATTGTTATGATTGTGCACCTGGCAGGCCAGAGGCCCAGATTGTCCCCTTTCCACTAAGGTGGTCCTCCAGTCGACCAGGCATAGGCTGCATGGTAGCTCTTTTCCAGGATTCTACAGCCTGGAGTAATAAGTCATGCCAAGCTCTCTCTCTGCTATATCCCAAAGTCCAGCACCCTGCAGGTCAGCCCCCGAGGGCCATCCAGCCTCCGTCTCCCAACACTAAGTTCACTTTGTGTCTCTCCTGACAGGGAGGAAACTTAGCATTCCTTGGAGACCTGAAGGGATGCAGTGAGCTGAAGAATTTTCAAGAGCTTATCAATTGGTCAGCCTAGTTACTAATGCCCAGTCTGAGGAGAGTCAGGAGGGACAGAAGTACTTTTCTGAAGTAGAAAGCTGTCTTTGACTTGGCAAGTCCCCACAGGATATAACAAGAGGAGCATTAAATGCAATAGTTTGAGGTGAAATTAACTTACTCCGAGCAGATGGGTGGTGGTATTGTGGTGGATCTTTACTAGGCACTCTGCTGAATAACTTGAGTGGCACTTGTACTTTAGTCCAATTGGCTATCCCTTTCACCCTGGCATTTCATCAACCAGAAGAAGAAAAAATTAGACATCGTAAAGTGAGAGAAGCCCCTTATCGATCTTTTGACTCCCATGTCTATTTAGACACAATTGGAGTCCCACGAGGAATACCAGATCAATTTAAAGCTTGAAATCAAATAACTGCAGGATTTAAGTCAGTATTTTGGTGGGTGACAGTTAATAAAATGTAGATTAGATAAACTACATGTATTACAACCAACAGCAACGAGGTTTTCATGAGTTAAAAGAAAACTCATGTCGGCCCCAGCCCTGAGGCTACCTGACCTGACAAAACTCTTTACACTCTATGTGTCAGAAAGAGAAAAAAAATGGCAGTTGGAGTTTTAACCCAGACTGTGGGGCCCTGGCCAAGGCCAGTGGCCTATCTCTCAAAACAATTAGACAGAGTTTCCAAAGGTTGGCTCCCACGTCTAAGGGCCCTAGCAGCAATGGCCCTGTTAGCACAAGAAGCAGAT
>NW_016832452.1:0-1085 GCF_001698545.2 Rhinopithecus bieti | reverse complement strand
TAAACGGAGTAATGGGTATTGTGGATACTATCTTTGGGGTTGTTGGGGTAAAAGGAAGGTAGAGGTGCCAAGGGCGGTAAGTGAAATAAATTTTATTAGTTGAGAAAATGACAGTTGAGGCTGTGCACACCTAAAAGATAAAATGTAAGCTTTGACTAGGTGACAGGCTTTTGTTTTGGGGTTTGGCAAAGGCAAATTATGTGGGAGTGGTCGGAGATGGGGAGGGGGGTTTGAGTAGAGTTTGTTATGGTTTGGGTTGAAGTGTGGTGGGCATGTGTGGTTGGTTATTCATATGTCTTACAAGCATGAATTAAATAACACTTTATAGAGTCTTATGTGGGGCTAAAATATTGAACGTAGGTGCGATCAATAATGGCATGGACTAGGAATCAAAGACAGGCACTGCGGGATTGATTGTGGCGAGACCAGCATTCTGCAATGGGGTCGCGTGCAGACCAGAGATAAAAGATACCAAATGCATGGAGAGCTCCCCTGACTGGTTAATAGGGTGATAGACCCGTGATCCATCGAGATGTCTTATTTAAGGGGAATGTGTGGGCGATCTTAATGGTATGGCCCTGAGGTAAGAACCAGATGTCCCTGACGTTGCTTATAGCTACCCCCACGAGTTATGGGCCTGGGGCGAGGAGAGTAGCACTCTTGTGCGGGATATTGATTTCACGGAGGATGGTGAACAAGGGACACACAATTGACGGGAATATCCGTATTGTTAAGGGTTGTTTGGGAGTGCTCCACCGTAATGTGCTATGTCAGATGAAGGGTAGAATGTGCTATGTACGCTGGTGAATTCTTGGGTTGGTTGATATTCTAGTGGACTGTGTTGTGAACTTTGGATGTTTAGGTTGTATGTATTATAGTTAGGTTATTCTGTTAGAGTCCTTGCTTATAAGCATGCTCTGGATGGATTGCTGGTAAATATGTAATTGCATGTCCTATGGACGGTAAAGCACTTATAGTACTATATAATATTCATGTTGGCTAGCAGTAATGCACGAATTACATATGGGCATGTAAAATTAGATTGTACTTAAGTTGCTCTTTAAGGGTTGTGCTCCCTTAGAATA
>NW_016832451.1:0-1175 GCF_001698545.2 Rhinopithecus bieti | reverse complement strand
TATTACTCATAATGCCACAGGGGTGTACACCTACCTGTGATGTTGTTCCTATTATCCAGGGACGGAGAGCACGATTTTAGTTTTAATATCACAGTAGGTGTACACCCACCCTGTGACACTGATGCTAATATCTCGGGGAGTAGAATATGACATGACCCCAACATAGCAATGAATGGACAGCCACCCGGTGAGATTGCTCCTAATATTCACGGTAGAAGCGTATGATATTACTCCCAATATCGCAGGGAGGGTACAGTTCTTCTGTGATATTGTTCCTAGTATCCAGAGGGGAGAGGATGATAATAATTCCAGTATTGCAGGCTGTGTTCACCCGCCCTGTGATATTGTTATTAATATCCTGGAAGGGAGAGGATGATATTACTCCCCGTAGGGCAGTAGGCGTACACCCAGCCTGGGATATTATTCCTAATATCCATGGAGGGGAGAGCCTGATATTACTCCCAATATGGCAGGGGTGTACGTCCACCCTGTGATGTTCTTCTTAATATTCCAAGGCCGAGAGGTTGATATTACTCCCAGTATGGCAGACACTGTATATCCCCGTGTGATACTATTCCTGATATCTGGAAGGGGAGAGGATGGTATTAATCCGCATATCGCAGGAGGTGAACACCCACTCTGTGATATCTTTGCTAATATGCAGGGGAGAGAGGATAATATTATCCCCAATATTGCAGAAGATGTACACGCCCCCCATGATATTGTCCTTAATATTCCAAGGCACAGAAGATGATGTTACTCCCAATATCACAGAAAGTGTACACCCCCCAGTGATGTTGTCCCCATGATCCAGGAGGGAAGAGGATGATATTCCTTTCAATATCGCAGGGGTGTACATGACCCCAATGATACTGTTCCTAATTTCCACCTGAGAGAGGATGATATTACTCCCAATATCGCAGGGGTTATAAACACTCCTTTGATATTATTCCTAATATTCAGGCAGGGAGAGGATGATATTCCTCCCTATATTGCAGAGTGTGTACACCTGTCTTTGATACTGTTCGTAGTAAGTATCTCAACAATTCACAATCATTATTCACTGGTCCATTAATCACAGAACAATATATACAAAGCAATATCACCCCCCTCTCCCCCCATGGATATTACGACCCACCTCACACGGGGTGGACACCCACAGCGAGGAGAGGAGT
>NW_016832450.1:0-211 GCF_001698545.2 Rhinopithecus bieti | reverse complement strand
TTTCAGCTTTTCATAGCACTTCTCGTGTGAACATTTAAAAAAGGCCCTTTAGTCGTGGGGGAGAAGCGGTTATCCCTTTCAGCAGAGGGAGATGGAGGAACAGGCGCTGGTGGGTCTGAGCACAGGCAGTCACCCCAGCCTTGGTGCTTGCTTAGGTCTGTTCTCCGTTCACCGTAGCCGCTTCCACTCTCATTGTCAGCTTAAAAATAAG
>NW_016832449.1:0-1288 GCF_001698545.2 Rhinopithecus bieti | reverse complement strand
CCCTCCCCCAGCCTCGATGCTGCTGTCTCGGCTGGATCGCAGACTGCTGTGCCAGCAATGAGGGAGGCTCCGTGGCCGTGGGACCCTCCCGGCCAGGTGTGGGTACAATCTCCTGGTGTGCCCGTTTGCTTAAAGCGCAGTATTGGGGTGGGAATTACCCGACCTTCCAGGTGTTGTGTGTCTCAGTTCCCCTGGCTAGGAAAAGGGATTCCCTTCCCCCTTGTGCTTCCCAGGTGAGGCAATGCCTCGCCCTGCTTCAGCTCTCGCTGGTCAGGCTGCAGCAGCTGACCAGCACCAATGTCCGGCACTCCCCAGTGAGATGACCCCAGTACCTCAGTTGAAAATGCAGAAATCACCGGTCTTCTGTGTCACTCGCGCTGGGAGTTGGAGACTGGAGCTGTTCCTATTCGGCCATCTTGCTCCACCCCAGGAATTTTTCAATTCCAGTATTATCTTATGGGACCATCATCTAATACGCAATCCATCATTGCCTGGAACGTCATTATGTGGTGCATGACTGTATTTTATGGCGTACAACATGTTTTGATATATGTATATATTATGGAAGGGCTAAATCAAGCTAATTGACATATCTATTACCTCACATAGTTATCTTTTTTATGGTGAGAACATTTAAAATCTATTCTCTTAGCCATTTTCAAGTATGCAATACATTGTTAATAACTATAATCACCATATTGTACAATAGATCTTCTGAAGTTTTTTCTCCTAACTGAAATTTTCAACCAACATCTCCCCAATGCCCTCTACTCCCAGATGTACAATTTTCAAGCTATGTAATGTGCTAAACAAATAGGCTTCTGTGGATCCATGTGGCAATTTAGTCACCATTAAAGACATTGTTTAAATGAGAAAATGAATTCAAATAGTAAACCCATAACTTAAAAATCACATTTTTAATGCCTATATAACACAAATGATAGAGAAATAACACACTTAACATACAAATATCTCTTGTAAATTGATGAGAAAACCATGTGATCCAATAGAAAATAAATGAAGGATTTAAACAGGCACAACATAAAAGAGGAAATTCAGATGACCAATAAACATGTGAATGTGTGTTCTAACCCTCTTTAATAGCTAGAGAGATGGAAATTATATAGCAAGATAGCAAACTTTCATACATCACTTGGGCCAAAATTGAAAAATACTGTAATGTCCAGTATCTACATAGTTTCAGGGAAATGGCATTTTCATACATTGCTGGGAGAAATATGAGCTCATATGACTTCTTTAGAAAGTAATATTGGAGTAGCAATTAAAA
>NW_016832448.1:0-1560 GCF_001698545.2 Rhinopithecus bieti | reverse complement strand
GGGGAAGGGTAAGGCTGGGACCACAGGCCCTTGTGACTTGTAAAAATCCCACCATAGAGGTAACTAGGAGTGGTTGCTAGACTTGGAGATCAGCTGGAATAGAGGAGACAGAGAATTGGGAAAGGCAGCTGAGGGTCTTTGGCTGCTACAACTGGGAACCTAGGGAGGGAGGTTCTGGGAGACAGGGGCTGATGGGATTTCATGGGACAGGACCTTGGGCAGGCAGGTGAGGGTCAATACTCATCACCACTACCCCTCCCATCTCCCCACCTCTCCATGGCACAGGGCGTGGTCCCCTTCCTGGGGGATTTTCTGACTGAGTTACACAGGTTGGATTCGGCCATCCCGGACGATCTGGATGTGAGTGAGCCTGGGGCAGGCTGGTTGGGAACCAGGATCCTGAGACTTGGAGGAGAGGGGCCTGGACGGAGCCCTTAGATCTCAGCCCTTGGAAAACCTCCTCTCCTGAGAGCCTCACAGCTGCTCCTGTGGGTGGGGGTGTCAGGGTCATCTCACGCAGCTGAGTGAAGGAGGCTCCATGGCAGCCACCAGTCCCTATCCCTGAGTGGTGAAGCTGCAGAGCTGCCTGACTGCAAAGCTGCTGAGGTGTGGGCTGAGCTGGACTCAGCCTCTCCCTAGGGTAGTCCCATAATAGGAGGGTGAAATTGAGCCTTTCCAAGGGCAGGCAATTCCAGGGTCACTGAGTGTTTTCTTTCTATAAGAGACCTCAGTTTCTCTGTCTGTCATCAGAGAGGGTTGGGGCAGAAGGTCCCGAGCCTCAGCTCCCTTGCCCCCTGCTCTAGAGTCCGGAGCCTGAGGCAGGTCCAAGTCCTGTCATGTGCACATCCCCTGATCCTGGTGGCCCTGGCAGTAGTGCAGCATGGGAAGGGGTCAGGTGGGGCTGGTTGTGGGCCAGGGACCTTTCTGATGGACTCTGTCTGCCTTCCAGGGCAACACCAACAAGAGGAGGAAGGTGAGCAGCTGGGGCACTCACATTGGTTGAGGGTGGGGATGTGGACGTCACAGTCCACCCTGGGCAGGACACTCCCTGGCTCCATCCTCTACATCTTAGGTTTACTGGGAGGGTTTGACACTTACAGGAGGAGGAGACCTATCCCAGTGGAGAGAGTGGGAAAGGCACTGGAATCAAGGACCAATTCCTGCAGGAGGGGCTGTTCACATCCAACTCTGGGAACAGGCTGGGGGCTTCATGGCACCCCTTCAGAGAACGGCCCCAGGGACCAATCCCTTCTCCATGCCTGCCAAAGGCCCCCTCAGCATCTTCCACCCAGGCCCTGTCAGCATCCTGCCTTCTGTCTCTAGGAGGTCCGTGTTCTGCAGGAAATGCAGCTGCTCCAAGTGGCTGCCATGAATTACAGGCTTCGGCCTCTTGAGAAATTTGTCACCTGTTTTTCAAGAATGGAGAGCTCAGTGACAAGGAGAGGTGAGGGCCTGGCACATGGGCAGAGGGTGGGAGAAGGCTTTCCATTTTTTTTTAACGTGGTCTGGCTCTGTCGCCCAGGCTGCACTGCAGTGTCACCATCTCTGCTCACTGCAACA
>NW_016832447.1:0-2988 GCF_001698545.2 Rhinopithecus bieti | reverse complement strand
GCCACCATGCCTGGCTAATATTTTGCATTTTCAGTAGAGATGAGGTTTCACCATGTTGGCCAGGCTGGTCTTGAGCTCCTGAATTCAAAAGATCCGCCTGCCTCAGTCTCCCAAAGTGCTGGGACTACAGTCAGGAGACACAGCGTCTGGACCTTTTCTGCTTCTTTGTGATGTAGTCAAAACATAATGTGCTATTGACTCTAAAATTCTTTGTTTTTTGGGGAGGCCAAGGCAGCACGGACTCCACAGGCACTGGGATTACAGGTGTGAGCCACTGCACGTGGCCTGAATTTCGTTTTTACTCTATAAATGTATCACTTAAACATCCACCCCCCAAACCAAAGAGCTCCTATGACTTCCAATTTCAAGTAAAATCCCTTCTTCAGCACTTACTCCTTTACTTGGCGCTCTGCCTTCCCCATCCAGGAAACACCCTCGTCTGTTGCACCTGCCCCGTAATCCCCTTCCAGGATGTTTTGTGGTGAGCACCTTCAACAAAAGAATAGCTACAGAATTAACTGTGTTTGGAACCACATGCACATCATGCTTTGACTACCTCACAAAGGAGCAGAAAGGCAAATTCTGTTTCCAGAAATGTGCAAAGTCAAGCCACGAGGACCTTCTCTGAGGTAAAATGCAAAACAAAAGGGCTAAGCTTTTCCCTTATTGTAATTGTGTAACCAGCCTAACAGACATTTAATCTGAGAAAAAATTTGAATAATAATATGGAGTTACTCTGGAGCTTGGGGATAGTCTAAGAATAAGCTTTGAAAAATGTGACCAAAATGATTATAATCAGGTTGGGGGGAGAAATTTCTGTATTTATTTGGCTGACATGAAAAAAAAATCCAGCTGAAAATCTGCAGGCTGACAAATGGACAGAACCCATTACAGAGCAAGAAAAACTGAGTCAGAAAGAACAGGCTAGAGCTCTGGGAGGTCACACACCTTGCCAGATATCGAAGCTGCCAAGCTTATCACTTACAAACCTTGTCATATCATGTTAGTGGAACGGTTTCAAATGGATAGCCCCCGATCTGTTTTGAAACTAGCCAATATAGCTGGATACGATGACTCACACCTGTAACCCCAGCACTTTCGGAGGCCAAGGCGGGTGGATCACTTGAGGTCAGGAGAACGAGACCAGCCTGGACAACATGGTGAAACCCCGTCTCTATCAAAAATACAAAAGTTAGCCAGGTGTTGTGGTGGGCACCTATAATCTCAGCTACTCAGGGGGCTGAGGCTGGAGAATTGCTTGAACCTGGGAGGAGGAAGTTGCAGTGAGCCAAGATCGTGTTATTGCACTCCAGCCTGGGCGACAGAGCAAGACTCCATCTCAAAAAAAAGAAAAAAGAAAAGAAAAAGAAAAAAGAAAGAAACTAGCCAATACAACCAACTTAAAATATGATGAAAGTCATTTCTCTTAGGGCTATAGAGAATATGTGAGACACAGTGAGTGGACTGTTCTTATGATCACATCTTATTTACCTTCGGTAATTAGCAAGGGACTGTGACCACAGTAATACAAGATTATTAACCTTGTTCAAAGTTCTAAAACTGGACTTGAAAAACACAACCATAATTAATGTTGAGTGATTAATCAACATCTATATGTTGATGGCTAAAAAACCTTGAATTATAAGATATCTCTGTCTAGCTTTTTAAATCTTAGTTTTGTGTGTGTGTGCGTGTCTGTAAGACATTACAATTTTGCCTAGCACAGTGGTGAGTCCCTATAGTTCCAGCCACTCAGGAGGCTGAGGCGAGAGGGTTGCTTGAGTCCAGGAGTTCAAGACCACCCTGGGCAACATACTGAAACTCCATCTCAAAAAACAAACAAAGCAGCTATAAAATATTGCAATTTCTCACAGGTAACACTATAGCTATGTCTGCTTGATCATTCAATCTGTTCAAGTTGGACAAGTTGTCAACGTGGCTACAAGTTCATGACTTTGGATCCTATGAAGATCAAGTCATGTTCAGGCCAGGCATGGTGGCTCACACCTGGTAATCCCAGAGCTTTGGGAGGTCAAGCTGGAAGGATCACCTGAGGCCAGGAGTTAGAGGCTGCAGTGAGTTATTATTGCATCACTGCATTCCAGTCTGGGTGACATACATAAATAAATAAGGCGGTGCACAGCCTCTGGGCCACAATAACATCTTTTTCAAGAAATATCTGGGTACTTGACTAAATAGCTGTTTTTGCCATTCATTCATTCATCCATTCATTCATTCTACCAATATTTAACACTGGGGTGCAAGGAGGCATAAGTAAGGACCGGTACTCACAGTCCGGTGGTCCATGGGTTTGTGGGTGTGTCTTCCAGCCAATGTGCCATTGTAGCCAAATCTTTTCTCAGTTGGTTGGAGTGCGAGCTCCTGGAGAAGAGACACAAAGGATGGGTAACTCAAGTGGGGAAGTTGGTGTTCCTGGAGCAGAGCATCCTGGTGCCATATCCTCAGATTCCCAAGTGAAGAGAAGGAGAAAAGAATGATCAGAAAGAATCTATCTCAACACATTTCTTTCTTCTCCTTCCTTCCTTCCTTCCTTCCTTCCTTCCTTCCTTCCTTCCTTCCTTCCTTCCTTCTCTCTCTCTCTCTCTCTCCTTTCTTTTTGAGACGGGTCTCTCTCTGTCACCAGGTTGGAGTGCAGTGGTGCAATTTTGGTTCACTGCAGCCTCTGCCTCCTGGGCTCAAGCAATTCTCCCTCCTCAGGCTTCCAGGCAGCTGAAACTATAGGCACACGGCACCACACCTCGTTAAGTTTTCTGGTTATTTTTTTGTTTCACCATGTTGCCCTGGTGGGTCTTGCACTCCTGGGCTCAGGTGGTCCACCTACCTTGGCCTCCCAAATTGGTGCGGTTACAGACGTGAGCCACCACACCCAGCCCCTATCTCGACACATTTCAAAGAACAAAAATCACACATCCCTCCCATCACTACTTTTATTTTTATTTATTTATTTATTTTATTTTGAGAGACAGG
>NW_016832446.1:0-662 GCF_001698545.2 Rhinopithecus bieti | reverse complement strand
GGAATGGAATGGAATGGAATGGAATACGGAATGGAATGGAATACGGAATGGAATGGAATAGAATATGGCATGGAATGGAATGGAATATGGAACGGAATGAAGTGGAACGGTAATGGAATGGAATGAAATGGAAAATGTAATGGAATGGAATGGAATATTGAATGGAATGGAATATGGAATGGAATATGGAATGGAATATGGAATGGAATTGAATAGAATGGAATGGAATGGAATATGGAATGGAATGGAATATTGAATAGAACGGAATGGTATGGAATGGAAAGTAATAAGGAATGGAATGCAATATGGAACGAAATGAAATGTAACGAAATGGAATGGAAGGGAACGGAATGGAATGGAATGGAATGGAACATGGAATGTAATAGAATGGAATATGGAGTGGAATGGAATATGGAATGGAAGGCAATGGAATGGAACATGGAAATGAACGGAATGGAATGGAATATGGAATGGAATGGAATGGATTGGAATATGGAATGGAATGGAATAGAATGGAATGGAATGGAATATGGAAGGGAATGGAATATGGAATGGAATGGAATGGAATGGAATGGATTGGAATGGAATAAGGAATGGAATGGAATGGAATGGGATATGGAATGGAGTGGAATGGTATGGAATGGAATGGAATATGGAATGGA
>NW_016832445.1:0-1880 GCF_001698545.2 Rhinopithecus bieti | reverse complement strand
GGCCAAGACTGTGTCTTAAGAAAAATTAAAAAATAGACCAGGCACGGTGGCTCATGCCTGTCATCCTAGCACTTTGGGAGGCCAAGGCGGGTGGATAACTTGAGGTCAGGAGTTCCAGACCAGCCTGGCCAACACGGTGAAACCCTGTCTCTACTAAAAATATAAAAATTAGGTGGACATTGCTTGAACCTGGGAGGTGGAGGTTCCAGTGAGCCGAGATTGTGGCACTGCACTGCAGCCTGGGCAACAGAGTGAGACTCCATCTCAAAAAAAATTTTTTTTAATAATAATGAAAGTCCTATTATTCAACTGGTTATGTACATTATGGTTGAAAGGGAACATTCTAATCCAGTCTCAATCCAGGGCAATAGAATTACAAAGCATGTTGTATTTCAGTTCAAATGGTATTGTATTATAAAATTAGTTACATTTTCCTTTCTGTGATCTTCAGCATAATTTACCAGAGGCTCCTTTTTAACCCCCATAGGCCACCTTAACATATTTTTAAATTTATAGTAGTAATGACAAATGACTTATCAGTGTTCATCATCTGAAAGCTAAGTGGTTCAATCACTTTTTCAAAGTTGATAGTAGGTTGCATGGTTTCATGTTCTCCTCATATTAGTTTAATAATTCTATTTAATCAAGGAAAATAACTTCAGATTCCATAAAGTTTCAGTTTATTTTTGGTTTACTACTGGGTGAGACAGCACATTACATACTTTTACTATCAAATATTATTTTAGCAGCTTCCCATAGTACCAAATGATTTGATTCCCTACTCTCATTTTTTAAAGCATCTAAATATTTCTGGGCTTAAAAAAGGGGGTTTTAGGCCGGGCGCGGTGGCTCAAGCCTGTAATCCCAGCGCTTTGGGAGGCCGAGATGGGCAGATCACCAGGTCAGGAGATTGAGACCATCCTGGCTAACCTGGTGAAACCCCGTCTGTACTAAAAAATACAAAAAACTAACCGAGCGAGGTGGCGTGCGCCTGTAGTCCCAGCTACTCAGGAGGCTGAGGCAGGAGAATGGCATAAACCCGGGAGGCGGAGCTTGCAGTGAGCTGACATCTGGCCACTGCACTCCAGCCTGGACGACAGAGCGAGACTCCGTCTCAAAAAAAAAAAAAAGGGGGGGGCGTTAAAAACTGATGATATCAGTAATAAATTGCAGAATATTTTGTAAAGCTTTCTTTTGGAAAGCAAACTTTTGTGCCTGCCTATATGTAAAGTATTTTATAAGGGACTTGAACAGAGACTTCTCTTTTTCACTTGTCTAATGGAGAAAAGGCTATTGGCAGCCACATTCCTAAGACTGGGGAATGGTGTGTCCTTTTACATTTGAAGATAACTTTAGGTAATTATGGGAACTCCTCAAAGAGGTAAAAGTAATTTTTTTCCAGACATTTTTCTCATTCTGTGTCTTTCACACACTAGTTTCCATAGTTCAATAATTCTGTTCTTTACCATTGGGCTGTGAATGTTCACAATATTAGTCCCGCTGAATTCCTATGAGGTAATCACAATGTGTAAATAGTTCATTTTCTAGGTTTGATAAAAGAATGTATGGCTTTTTATTCTGTGGAAGTAAAATGCTGAACGTTTACAACTTTTCCTTAACTTGTAAATAAAAAATTGCAAGTTTTTTTTTTTTTACAGAAAAGTTAGCTTGTGTAATTCTGTTAGTTTCAGATTTCTCTCCTGTTTTCGCAAATTGTGGGAAAGATTGACATTGCAAATGTGTCAAAGACATACTGTTGGGTGCAATATTAACAATTTTAAAATGCAAATTTCTTTGGATAAATTATTTCTATATTCTGTAAATCTGAGATTTAATGTATATTTTGTTTAAAAAATGATTTAGTAAAATCTTTGAAAAGT
>NW_016832444.1:0-298 GCF_001698545.2 Rhinopithecus bieti | reverse complement strand
CCAAACCAAATAAATTGCCGGGTGAAAAAAATGCCCTGGCATAGTTTGCCATACAAAACAACTTCCTGTATCTTCCCGGTCAGTAGCCTAGAGACTGACTCTGAGCCATGAGAATTCAGAACCAGGGGAAAATGCCAGTCTGAGGCATCTGCCACACTCCTAGCACACCCCAAAAAGTGCCCAGCTACATTTCACATCCACTGTCCTAACAGGTGTCGAAATAGGGAAGAGCAGTGCAATACAGAAAACAGAGCCTGCTGGGCATCAAAAGCCTGGGGAATTCCAGTCCTAGCCCTGC
>NW_016832443.1:0-1183 GCF_001698545.2 Rhinopithecus bieti | reverse complement strand
TGGATCGCATTGAGGCCTACGCTGATAAAGGAAATATCATTCGTTCAAAACTTGATAGGAGCTTTCTGAGAAACTTCTTTGTGATCTGTGAATTCCTCTCACAGAGTTACAGCTTAGTTCTCAGGAAGCAGTTTGCTAACACTCTTTTCGTGGAATCTGCCAAATGAGATTTGGGAGCCCATAGGGGCCCATGGTGAAAAAGGAAATATTCTCAGATAATAACTAGAGAGACGTTTTCTGTGAGATTGCTTTCTGATGTGTGACTTCATCACACAGAATTCCACCCTTCCCTTCTTGGAACAGTTTGCTAACTCTGTTATCTTGTGTTCTGCAAAGTGATATTTGGGAGCTCACTGCGGGCTATGGTGAAAAAGGAAATATCCTCTGATCAAAACTAGAAAGAAGCGTTCTCAGAAACTGCATTTTGATGTATGAATGCATGGAACAGAGTTACACATTTCTCTTCAGTGTTCAGCTTGCTAACACAGTTTTCTGGAAATCTGCAATGTGATACTTCTGAACGCAATGAAGCTTACAGTTACAAAGGAAATATCCTCAGATGAAAACTAGAGAGAAGCTTTCTTAGAATCTTCTTCGTGATGTGTGAATTCATCTCGCGAAGTTACACTTATGTTTCGTGCAGCATTCCACTAACACCTTATTTGAGGAACCTGAGAAGGACTTCTGTGGATCGCATTGAGGCCTACGCTGATAAAGGAAATATCATCAGTTCAAAACGTGAAAGAAGCTTTCTGAGAAACTTCTTTGTGATTTGTGAATTCCTCTCACAGACTTACAGCTTAGTTCTCAGGAGGCAGTTTGCCAATACTCTTTTCGTGGAATCTGAAAAGTGAGATTTGGGAGCCCATAGGGCTCATGGTGGAAAAGGAAATATCCTCAGATAATGACTAGAGGGAAGCTTTCTGAGAGATTGCTTTCTGATGTGTGACTTCATCACACAGATTTCCAACCTTCCCTTCTTGGAACATTTTGCTATATCTGTTATCTTGTGTTCTGCCGAGTGATATTTGGGAGCTCACTGAGGGCTATGGTGAAAAGGAAATATCCTCAGGTCCAAACTGTAAAGAAGCCTTCTGAGAAACTGCATTTCCATGTGGGAATGCAACTCCCAGAGATACTCGTTTCTCTTCAGTGTTCAGTTTGTTAACACAGTTTTCTGGAA
>NW_016832442.1:0-2408 GCF_001698545.2 Rhinopithecus bieti | reverse complement strand
ATAGTCCAGGAAACTGAAACACAGAGAGGTTAAGTCACTTGTCCAAGTTCACACAGCTCCTAAAGGACACAGATGGAATTTGAACCCATCCATCTGGTTCTAGAGCCCAGGCTCGATATTTATGGATATTTAATAACCAAGTGAATAACTGGATGACCAGATCCTTAACAGAGCACCCCCACCATCCCTGTCTCACACGCGTATACCATTAAGGGAATTGGCGCCCCTGTGTAATAGCAGAGGCAGAACTTGACATTTTCAGGGCCCTGACACCCAGGCATGTCTTCTTCCCATGCTTCCCAGCACTATGCCTTCCTGACGACTTCCCCTCCTATTTCCCCAGGTAAGGAGTATGCCAGCGCCTCGGCTAATGGGGTAAGTGCAGTGTTGGAGCTAAGGAGGGTGTGGGGTCTGCACAGACTACAGACCAGACGTCTCCAGATGTCCACAAGAGCCTGGGTCTTTCCTCCTGGTGCCCCAAGCAGCATTTCCCAACCCTTCCTGCTGGGTAGAATCCGCTGTAGAGTTTGCTAAGACGCAGCCCCAGACAGTCTGGTCTGTGATAGGGCCAGGGAATCTGCATTTTAATATCCACCCTTTCCCGACCCCACCTCAGTTCCACCCATGGCCACACCTTGAGAAGCACTGCCCTGGCTTCCAGGGAGAGGGGAGGGGATGGGCCTGCTGTTCTTTGCACATTGGGCTTTGGTGGGAAGATGTTTGATTTTGTTCAAAAGAGCCCCGAGGCTAAAGTGTGAAAATCCTCTTCTAGTATATCTCCTATTCAGATGTGAGCAGAGAGGCCAGCTTTTGCCAGGATCCACAGACAGAGGGAACAAGGTGACACCGTCGGGACTGAGCAGGGAGAGAGACTGGAGCTGGCAAGGACATGGGCCTCCAGAGTTGGACCCCACCCCAATGGATGAAGACCCCTCCAAAGAGACCAGCCTCCCTCCCTGTGCCAGACCCCAAAACGAGGGGGGCAGGTGCAAGTTCAGAGGTCTCCAAGACCACCCTCCGTTCATTTGCTAGAAGGACTCACTAGGCTCAGGAAAGCTGTTAGGCTCGCAGTTACAGTTTGTTACACTAAAACGACAGAGATTAAGATGAGCACAGGGAGGAGGTGCACAGCCCATGCTCCAGGAGAGATGAGGCGCGGGCTACCAGCTGCCCTCTCCCAGTGGAGTCATAGAGGCAGCACCTGATTCTCACAGCAACGACACGTGACGACTTGCAAGTACTGCCAAGCAGAGCAGCTCACTCGAGATCTTCGTGTCCAGAGTTGTTTGTTTGTCTTGAGACAGGGTCTGGCTCTGTTGGCAGACTGGAGTGCAGCGGTGAGATCACAGCTCATTGCAGCCTTGACTTCTCAACTCCAAGTCATCCTCCCACCTCAGCCTCCTGAGCAGCTACGACTACAGGTATGTGCCACCATGTCTGGCTAATCTTTTTATTATTTGTAGAGATGAGGTCTCTCCCTGTGTTGCCCAGGCTGGTCTTGAACTCTTGGCTTCAAGTGATACTTCTGCCTTGGCCTCCCAAAGTGCTGAATTGAGCTGCTCACCACCCACATGACTGACCTCATACGTCAAGCCAATACCGTGTGGCCCAAGTCCCCCACCATAAATCACATCATTTGTGATGTGGCCCAGAGTGGCCCAAGACTCTCAGATCAGCTACCAGCAGGATATTCCAAGGGCTTAGAGATGAATGCCCAGGAGCTGAGGATAAAGGGCCTGATCTTTCTTTGGGCAAGGTTAAGCCTCTACTGCATAGCAGACCACACAGAAGGGTGTGGACCACCAGAGAATTTTGGTAAAAATTTGGCCTCTGGCCTTGAGCTTCCAATTCTCTGTATCCGTCAGATCTCTGTGGTTACAAGAAATAGCCACTGACCCTGGTCACCAGAGGCTGCAACTCAGGCCGCAAGCAGCTGCCTGGGGCATGTCCAAGGAGCAGAGACAACTACTGGACGTGAACTTGAAGGAGGTAGTCAGCTGCAGCCACTTTCAGCCAGCATCTGCAGCCAGCGAGCTGGGACTGGCAGGAAAAAACCCACAAAAGAAGCAAATGCTATTTCCAGCTCAACGGGGAGGGGATGCAGGGGGAGGCAGCACTGCAGTTGCTCAGGACACGCTCGTACAGGACCAAGATGGATGCGACCCAAGACCCAGGAGGCCGAGCTGCTCAGATGCAACTGACAAGTTTACTTTAAAAAGGTCTATGATCTTGAGGACAGACACCAGAATTCCTCTTATAAAGAAAACTGTTTGGGAAAATACCTTGAGAGAGAAAAGACCTTGGGCCATGATGCTAAATGAGAATACAAAGCCTGAGCTGCTCCGCAAGAGAAAATAAGCGGGACGGAGGATTTGCTGTGGACAGAGATGGAAGAGTGGGGAACAGAG
>NW_016832441.1:0-1288 GCF_001698545.2 Rhinopithecus bieti | reverse complement strand
AAAAGGTTGAATGGCTTCACTTGCAGCCCTGACATGGTTCCATGTGGGGCTTTCATAATAAGGTTTGGGAAAAGAGGAAATGGAGGTTCTGCTGATCTTGGTGCCACCCAGAGTTGGATTCTAACACGGACTTTGTGATCTAGAGAGGAGGCACGAAATATACAGTTTGGTGAAAAGAGTGGGTAGAGGTGTGCTTGCATGTGTGTGTGTGTGTCTGTGTGTGTGTGTAGTGTTGGTGGTGGTGGACAGAGATGGACACAAAAAGGAAAATGTAAGGAAAGGTTTGAATGAAAGCAGAGCAGATACCACCGTCTTGAAATAACCATGACCCTGCTTCCTCCCACGTGCAGGACATAGTCTTGTGCGGCAAATAGTTGTACTTTGCATTTTAATCTAGAAATAACTTGTTCATTTTCCAGAATTCTCAATGAAAATTATTTGACTGAATTACATAAGGATTCATGTGAAGGCCTACTATCCCTCCAGTATTTGTAAGTTAATCACATTTATGAGTTTTTAGTCATATCATCTGTAAAACAAATAAGGGGTTCAAATTAGATAATCTCTAAGATTTCTTCCAGCAACAAAATTCTGCAATTCTGTTAAATTTGTATAGGGTCTCAGCCCATCTCTAGCATTAGCTACCTCCTATGCATTTTCAGTTTTTTAATTACATAGACGAAATACAGACAGAAAAAAATTCACATGGTAAGAAGATCTGAGCAGTGACTGACACTCATATGAACCTTGTTTTATAAGGGTTCACACACCATCTTCTTCTATTCAGTCTACAACTAAAGAAAAAGAAAAGAAACAAAGAGAAATATGTGAGAGATCATATGTGGCCCACAAAGCCTAAAATATTTACTGTCTGACCTTCACAAAAAAAAAGATTTGAAAAAGTTGGTTTAACAGGATGAAAGGAATTAAAGTTAACTTCAGATTGTTACCTAAAGGAGAAGATATAGACCATCTACATTCATTTGAACATCATTAATCCAAAATTTTTTGGTAATTTAATGGGAATTAAATTAATATTTAAATATTAAAAATCAGCTGAATTATATAAATAATATTGTCAAGAATATCAAGCTTCCAAGAGAATAGACTGGTATTAAGGATTTCATTTCAGGAATTGTTATATGAAAACAGACATTTAAAATGGTGGTTAAGTGGTAGAGCTAGAAATGCTTACACTAAGAAGCATACCAGAAATGCTCCTGACTCTTCACTAATTACAAAATAACTATCTCCCCAGCCATGTTACCAAGAAAGGGATACCCACATA
>NW_016832440.1:0-2983 GCF_001698545.2 Rhinopithecus bieti | reverse complement strand
AGCTTAATTAAAGTGATTGATTTGTGTTCAGTTGATGCAGGGTAGAGTTCTGCAGTCCTTAATATGCTTCAGAAATTAAGTATATTTAACTTACTAAGAGCTTTGAAGGCTTTCGGTCTAGTTTAACCTAAATTTCTAGAATATAGTCAGGATTGTTGGCGATATTGGTAAGAGAAGAGTTGTGAGAATAATGAGTGGGGGGATGAGGGGTATGGGTTTTGTATTTTCGAATTGTCATTTTATTTTTGTGTTATTGGATGTAGGGAGTAGTGTTATAGAGGTGGTATAAATTTGGCGTAGGTAGAAGTATAAGTTGAGTAAGGTTATGATAATTATGATAGAGGGCATGATAAAGTTGTTGTTTTTTGTAAGTTCTTGAATAGTGACTCATTTGGGTAGAAAGCCGGTTAGTGGAGGTAGGCCTCCTATGGATAGAAGGGTGCATGATATTAATGGTATTAGTCAGGTTAGTTTGTTTCAGGCGCGTGATAGTATTAGGGTTGTGGTATTTGAGCTCAGGTTTAGGGCTAGAAATGCAGTGCTTGTTATGATAATATATGTAAATAGGTAGAAGATTGTAATGTTTGGATTATATACTAGTGTTATTATTATTCAGCCTATGTGTGTAATTGAAGAATATGCTAGGATTTTACGTAGTTGTGTTTGGTTAAGGCCTCCTCAGCTGCCTGCTATAATGGATAGGGTTGACAAGGTTATAAGAGTATTTGTATTAATTGACGGATAAATTTGATATATAATTGAGATAGGGGCTAGTTTTTGTCATGTGAGAAGAAGTAGGCCAGGGATCAAGGGTGTTCCTTGGGTGACTTCTGGGACTCAAAAGTGAAAGGGGGCTATTCCTAATTTTATAGCGAGAGCTATTGTTATGATTAAGGATGAGAGTTGATTAGGGTTGTTTATTATGGTTCATTGTCCTGGGAATAAATTATTATATATAATTGCTATTATGAGAATTATAGATGCGGTGGATTGTATGAGAAAATATTTGGTAGCAGCTTCTGTGGAGCGAGAATTTGCTTTTTTAATTAAGATTGAGGTGAAAACTAATATATTTATCTCCAGGCCCACCCAGGCAAGAAATCAGTGGGAGCTTAGTGATGTAATAAGGGTACCTATGATTATTGTAGAGTAAATAACGAGTTGAGCTAATGGGTTAATTAGTACGGGAAGGGTATAACCAACATTTTCGGGGTATGGGCCCGATAGCTTATTTAGCTGACCTTACTTTAGAATGGGGTGTGATAGGTAGCACGGAGGAATTTGAATTCTCAGGGGTAGGTTCGACACCTATAATTCTAGAAATAAGAGGGTTAAATTCCTCTATTATTTACTCTATCAAAGTAACTCTTTTATCAGACATATTTCTAGTTTTGAGGGGGGATGCCAGAGATTACAATAGGGGTTGAGATATATCATATGAGGAGTGCTAGTGTAAGAGGGAGAAAATTCTTTCATAACAAGTGTATAAGTTGGTCATAACAGAATCGGGGGTAGGTTGCTCGAATTCATAGGAATAAGGAGGTTAAGAGGAGTGTTTTTGTAATAAAGCATGTTGTAAATAATTCTGGTGAATGGGTGGGATATAATGTCCCTAGAAAAATTATAGTTGTTAGGGCATTTATTATAATAATATTTATGTATTCGGCTATGAAGAAGAGGGCAAATGGGCCTGCAGCATATTCAATATTAAAGCCCGATACTAGCTCTGATTCCCCTTCTGTGAGGTCAAAGGGAGCTCGGTTGGTTTCTGCCAGTGTTGAGGTGAATCATATTATGGCCAGAGGTCATGATGGCAGGAGAAGTCAGAGGTGCTCTTGTGTTGTAATAAGTGCATGGAGATTGAATGAGCCACTTATTAGTAAAACTGATAATATAATGATGGCGAGAGTTACTTCGTATGAAATTGTTTGGGCAACTGCTCGTAGTGCTCCGATTAATGCGTAGTTTGAGTTTGATGCTCATCCTGATCATAAGATAGAATAAACAGCTAGGCTAGATGTAGCTAGAATAAACAGGAGTCCTAGGTTGAGGTTAATTAGGGAATTAGGTATGGGTAGGGGTACTCATAGCAGGAGGGCGATGGAAAAGGCTAGGGCTGGTGCAATAATATACAGGGTGGTGGTGGAGGTTGAAGGTTTTAAGGGTTCCTTGGTGAAGAGTTTTATTGCATCAGCAAAGGGCTGTAGTAACCCATAAGGACCTACAATATTAGGCCCCTTGCGTAGTTGTATGTAGCCTAGTAGTTTTCGTTCAGTAAGTGTAAGAAATGCCATGGCAGCGATAATGGGTAGAGTAATAAGTAGAAGATTTACTGTAAACATAATGTTAAGAAGAGGAGTTGAACCTCTGATTATAAAGTCTTAAATTTTATGCAATTGCCGGGCTCTGCCATCTTAACAATCCCTGTTCTTGGGTTGTGTGTGTGCGGTTTTTGCTAAATTGAGATTATGTCATTTATGAAAGGAGGGCGCTTTATGAAGTGGGCCCCATTTCTCTTGTCCTTTTGTACAGGGAGGAATATATAATAGATAGAAAGCGACCTGGATTTCTCCGGTCTGAACTCAGGTCCCGTAGGACTTTAATCGTTGAACAAACGAACCCTTGATAGCTGCTGCACCATTAGGATGTCCTGATCCAACATCGAGGTCGTAAACCCTACTTTCGATATGAACTCTAGAATAGGATTGCGCTGTTATCCCTGGGGTAACTTGTTCCGTTGGTCAAGTTATTGGATCAATTATAAAACTGAATCGCTTTGACTTGTGTAGCCTTGGTGTAATTTGTTCGGAGGTTTAATTATGCTCCGAGGTCACCCCAACCAAAATTTCTAATGCAGGGGCAGGGTATGCTAAGTCCGTGGATTTGTGTCGGTTTTGGTTGCATTAGTAAATTGAAGCTCCACAGGGTCTTCCCGTCTTATTGTTTTATGCCTGCCTCTTCATGGGCAGGTCAATGTCACTAG
>NW_016832439.1:0-797 GCF_001698545.2 Rhinopithecus bieti | reverse complement strand
CCCTGAGCCAGAGACAGGGCCTGGTGTGTGATGTTCCCCTCCCTGTGTTCATGTGTTCTCGTTGTTCAATTCCCACTTATGACTGAGAACATGCAGTGTGTGGTTTTCTGTTCCTGTGTTAGTTTGCTGAGAATGATGGTTTCCAGCTTCATCCATGTCCCTGCAAAGGACATGAACTTATCTTTTTTTTATGGCTGCATAGTATTCCATGGTGTATATGTGTCACATTTTTTTATCCAGTCTATTATTCATTGGCACTTGGATTGGTTCCAAGTCTTTGCTATTGCAAATAGTGCTGCAATAAACATATGTGTGCATGTGTCTTTATAGTAGAATGATTTATAATCCTTTGGATATATACCCAGTAATGGGATTGCTGGGTCAAATGGTATTTCTGGTTCTAGATCCTTGAGGAATCGCCACACTGTCTTCCACAATGGTTGAACTAATTTACACTCCCACCAACAGTGTAAAAGTGTTCTATTTCTCCACATCCTCTCCAGCATCTGTTGTTTCCTGACTTTTTAATGATTGCTGTCTAAGTGGTGTGAGATGGTATCTCATTGTTGTTTTTGATTTGCATTTCTCTAATAACCAGTGATGATGAGGTTTTTTTTCATATATTTTTTGCCCACATAAATGTCTTCTTTTGAGAAGTGTCTGTTCATATCCTTCATTCACGTTTTGATTTTTTTTTCTTGTAAATGTGTTTAAGTTCCTTATAGATTCTGGATATTAGCCCTTTGCCAGCTGGATAGAAAACTTTCTTCCATTCTGTAGGTTGCCTCTTCACTCTG
>NW_016832438.1:0-1119 GCF_001698545.2 Rhinopithecus bieti | reverse complement strand
GGGGACTGCTATATCCGAAGTAGCTTGAGGAGCATATTCCATCTTTACTCTCAAGTTCATACAGAAGACATAATTCATACATTAAATTTGTTTTAACATGTAGCTTCTATAATGAAGAATTCTATTATGGTGTAGATTTGGGAGTACTTGGTTTAATGAGTTTTTGTCCATTTCTAGAATCATAGCTCTGAGAAATTGTAAAGGCCTAGATGTCATGACTAGACTAGTCTAGAGAATTATCTATCAAGAAGGAAAAGGGAAAACGTTGAGGGTCCTCAATCTAGATTTATTTCTATTCCTCCAATAAGGGTTTCACCTCTTGAAAATATCAGGAGACTTCTTCGTTGGGGTGGAGTGAAATTTTTGAGATTCTGAACTATTGAAACATAGGTTGTGGAGGATAGAGAAGAGCCTTAAATTTTTTTTAACAAATAGTTTCTATAGTTAATGAATTTAGGGATTCTCTTATGGCCTAGTTTTAGGAGTGCCTGATTTAATGCGTTTTTATCTGGTACTAGTGGCATAGCTGTGAAAAACCTTAAATGTGTGAAACTCATATCCTTTTTGTTATTATACTGCTTGTTGTTAATAAATTGTCTCTGTTTAGAAATAGACTAATGGTGAAGTGGTTTTATTCACATCTGGCCTATTTGATGTGCTAATGTAGCAGAATTTGGCATTATTCCAAAGATACGGAAAGAGACTAGACTTCAGACTTTCATGCCCTTGCCTATGGTGTAATCTCCAGAATACGAGTATGAGGAATCCACTAATGAATTCCTAGTGCCCTGGTAAGCACAGTCACTCTTGTGACATACTTGGCGTATATACCGGGGTTAATTACTGGTCCAGAATAACTTAATCTCAGGAGTTAATTTCTAGTTATCCCAACATGGCACAGGATAAAATCTTATAGAAAAAAAAATCTTTGTCATCAAGATTGAATCATAGTTTTCACATGGTAGATTTACGTTCATGTTTTACTTATGTTTATGTTAGGCTTAATTTATATTTGTAGAATCTACTGTTTCTGATGATTTAGAGAATGGATGGGAAACTGAAAGAAATTTTAAAGACATTAAGTAAACATTGATTATTCTAATGGGTTTCTAGTGAATC
>NW_016832437.1:0-798 GCF_001698545.2 Rhinopithecus bieti | reverse complement strand
TATATATATATATATATAAGGTAAAAAAAAAAAAAGAGAGAAACGTGTACCTCTGTGAGTTGCATTCACTCATGGCAATGCAGTTTCTCAGAAGGCTTCTTTCCTATTTTGATGTGAGGATATTTCCTTTTTCACCATAGCCCTCAATGAGCTCCCAAATGTACCTTTGCAGAATCCACGACAACAGTGTTAGCAAACTGTTCCAAGAAGGGAAGGGTGGAACTCTGTGTGATGAAGTAACACATCAGAAAGCAATCTCTCACAAAGCTTCTCTCCAGTTATTATGTGTGGATACTTGCTTTTTCAACATGGGATCCTATGGGCTCCCAAATATCCCTTTCCGGATTCCACGAAAAGAGTGTTAGCAAACTGCTTCCTGAAGTCTAAGTTATAAGTCTGTGAGATGAACTCACAGATCAGAAAGAAGTCTCTCAGAAGGCTTCTTTCACGTTTTGAACGGATGAAATTTCCTTTATCAGCGTATACCTCAATGCGATCCAAAGAAGCCCTTCACGGGTTCCTCAAAGACAGTGTTAATGGACTGCTCCACGAAACATAAGTGTAACTATGTGAGATGAATTCACCGATCACCAAGACGTTTCTAAGAAATCTTCTTTCTAGTTTTCATCTCAGGATATTTCCTTTGTCAACGTAAGCTTCATTGCGCTTAAAGGTATTCCACTGCAGATTTCCAGAAAACTGTGTTAGCAAACTGATCACTTAAGAGAAACGTGTACCTCTGTGAGTTGAATTCACACATGGCAATGCAGTTTCTCAGAAACCTTCTCTTCAGTTATT
>NW_016832436.1:0-1754 GCF_001698545.2 Rhinopithecus bieti | reverse complement strand
TAAAAAATATTCTGTACACTCCTGGAGAGTTTTAAATTGGTAGAGTCATTATAAAAACCAATATGAATGTTATCTGAAAAACAGAACTGCCAGGCAATCTAGCAATCCCACTTTTGGGTATATAATCAAAGGAAACAAAACGAATATTTCCAAGAAACATTTGAACTCCAAGTTCATTGCATTAATCACAATTTCAAAGATATAAAAAACCCTACATGTTTGTGAATGCTGAATGGATAAAGTAAATATGGCCCAAATAGACAACAGAATATTATTCAGCCATAAAACATAATGGAATCTTGCCATTTCAACAACATGGATGAACCTGAAGGACATTGTACTAAATGAAATAAGAAAGGCACATTAAGAGAAATACTGCTTGTTTTCACTTATGCAAGAAATATGAAAAGGTTGAACTTATAAAATCAGAGTCCAGTGTTAGTTGCCAGGGACTGGAGGTGAGGAAAATGAAGGATACAAACTTTCAGTTTTAAGATGAATAAGTTTTAAGGATCTAATATATAGCTTCATTACTATTGTTAACAATGTTTTGTATGCTTAAAATTTGCTAAGGCAGTAAACAGGAGTTCTCACTACAAAAAGAGGTACTAAGAGTAGACATGTCTGTTAATGTGATCGTACTAATTATTTCACAGTGTATACACATAGCAAGTCATTACATTATACACAAAAAATATGTAGTTATACAAATGTAATTTGTAAAAAATCCACAATATATATGCACAGGCACATGAATGACACAGTATGGGTAAGCTTCATATTAAACAAGATAAAATTATAAAATAACAATTATTAAAAATAAGGTCACAAATGGGACTTTAATATGTGTTCAGCAATGTTGTAAGCTCCCTAATGGCATAGTATATTTGAGCAATGTACACAGTAGATAAATTAAACTATCTTACAGTTAAGGAATTAGGGCATGTAGACCTTAAATGACCAACTCAGTTCATACTAAAAAAAAGTGAAGTAAAATCATATTAGATTTTTTTTTTCTTAGTTTGGGTATATGCTTAGTATTCTGATGAAATTACCGAGTATGAATTTCTGTAGAAACACATTTGAAATCTTATAGACTAAGAAAACTTTAAAGCAGAAAATTCGTAACACCTGTCCCTGGTGTTCCTGAAATTTCTGAAACAAATCCCAATATCACCACTACTCTACAAATTTCAGCCATGATTCAAAAGGGGAACTTAAAATGGCTTACCATGGTTTCTAAAATATATATTTGTGTGTCCCTAAAGGCAACATAAAAGCATTCAGATCATGCAGTCCCTCATTTGCCATGAAAATGACTTTGCCTCTCAATGTAAACATGAAGGAGGATCACTAAAGAGAAAGTAGAATCCATAGAGCATTTAAGAGCATGAGACAGAAGATGCCCCTGTATGAGAGAAAGAGAAAGAGAAAGAAACCCAGGCTTCTCACAAACTATTTCTATTGAAAGACAGGCCTCCCAAATCACATTTTAAGGTCTGGCTTCCTCAATGACCTTGGAACTCTCATCTGTCATCTGCTGTGCCATCTGCTTCATTCACATTCACTTACCTGGGTGTTCTGCTTCTGTCTCATGTCTCTTCACATTCCAAGGCTCTTTCCTTTCTTCCAGACAGGTGATCAGCTCTGGCTTAGAGACAGCAATACCTGTTTTATTTTAAAAAGTAGCTGTTGCTGGGATTTTCCAATTATCAACCTAGCACTATCTTTAGTAGGGAAAAGAAGACATAATA
>NW_016832435.1:0-1091 GCF_001698545.2 Rhinopithecus bieti | reverse complement strand
CCCGTGTACACCGTCAAAAGGCCAGGTGCTCAGAAGGGGGCTTCCAGGACTTGCTGTAGGCATTCGTTAGCAGGGCAGGCAGTGCCTCGTGCTGGTGGGCATCCAGCAGTAAGGGGGTCTTGCACTTCACTCCCTGGACCCAGCCCCATACAGAGGGGAAAGAGACACCTGTATCATAACTCATGTGTATTTATAGACACACAGAGACACTGCAGTGCAAGGTGCAGAACTACAAGGAATCGTAGAAATAAAAGGGAAGACATTTTGTTACAACTGGCAGAGCCACCTCAAGCCTCAGCACTTCCTGCCGGAGCCCTCACTGACCAGACTCCTCAGGGGTCACTGCCACTGCCTTGCCCAGCTCATGACAGGGCAGATGGTGACAGAGCCTCAGAACAACCTCCCACTCCTTCCTCACCAGCCAGAGGACGAGCTGCTCATGAGTGTCCCAAAGCCTGAATGCGGAACACAGAGGTGACTGAGCATAAAGGGGGACAGCCACAATAGCCATGGGTGTGCAGATATTGCTGGGCACCCCAGCAGCTCTTTCCACCTTAAAGAGGACGGCCACGGGTGTGCGGATGCTCCCGCGTGACCCAGCCGTCCTTTCCACCTTAAAGGGGAATGGTCACGGGTGTGCGGATATTCTCGGGTGGCCCAGAGCCCTTTTCACCTTAAGGAGATTTTCACAGTCTCATTTCAGTCTCCAAACTATTCAGTGAGGTTGGAGGAGTATCACTGTGAACCAACACTGATTGGCACCAAGTAAGGGCAGTTTTATAAACACGTCTCGGCCGTGAGACAATCAGGTCCTTGGCCATGTGGTCAAAGCTTTTTCTGTAACAAAGTTGGATAATTAAGTTGAACTTTGGATTTCCAAAGCTTACAGAAATCACATCTTCCTAGGTGGGGCTCTGTGGTGTCACGTGCACTCATCAGTAGCCAGGCTTGCAGAGACTCACAGCACGTTACACGTTCACCTGAGAAGGCTGCTCAATCATTGAGGGCTCTGGCGTGCTCTGAAATGAATTTGCCACTTCAGCCTACACTCCACTCCCTGTTTGGTTCAAGAAAACCAAAAGGCAGAATTC
>NW_016832434.1:0-1877 GCF_001698545.2 Rhinopithecus bieti | reverse complement strand
TGAGATGGAGTCTTGCTCTTGCCCAGGCTGGAGTGCAGTGGCGCAATCTTGGCTCACTGCAACCTCTCCCTCCTGGGTTCAAGTGATTCTTCTGCCTCAGCCTCCTGAGTATCTGGGACTATAAGCACGCACCACCACACCCGGCTAATTTTTGTATTTTTAGTACATGCACCACCACACCTGGCTAATTTTGTATTTTAGTAGAGACGGGGTTTCACCATATTGGCCAGGCTGGTCTCGAACTCCTGATCTTGTGATCTGCCTGCCTTGGCCTCCCAAAGTGCTGGGATTACAGGCATGAGCCAAGATTATATTTCTTTAATAAAGAATATGTGACTTTTTTTTAAGTTGTCAAATTTATTGGAGATGTTGTTCATAATATTTTTTGATGTCTGTGGTACCTGTAATGATTCCTTTTTTACTATTACTGTTTTTTTCTCTCTCTCGTCTACCCACCATCCCCATTTACTTTATCTTTCCATCTTTATATTTTCAGGCTCTTTATTGGTCAGAATTCTTAGTTGTAGAAAAGAGAGTTCACGCCAGGTACTTTTAAGCAGAAAAAGTTTTATTAAGGGACACAGACAACACAGACAACTTACAAAAGCATTAGGGGACCCAAACAGAAACTCTTTAATTTTACTGATTAGAATGGGGAGCTTACAACAGAGGCAAGTATTAACATGTGGAGACGGTATTCAGAAGATTGTAAGCAGGCATATATGAGAGATTTCATTACAAGCTCTCTGCGGTAACCAACCACAATGCAGAATAGAAATTCATTACTTTGGGCTTTTGCTACCTCTCAATTTAACTGTTACGTTTTTACAGACTTGTTAAAAAAGTGATTGGATAGACTTTTAGATGTTCCTTAAAAAAAAAAAAATCCAGCCATATAAGATGCTTCTAACAGTAGTGTCTCTTAGTTTAGTTTTATTTTCTGTGCACTGTTTGCCCTTGTAGAAAACATTGTTTCTGCTGAAAATGCTTTCAGGTAATGTATGTTTTGACCTGTTTTACATTGATTTATTTCTCTTGTGCCTTGCAAGTGTTTAAAAAAATTGCAATTCATATTATTTCTGTGGTATAATATGAACAAATACTTTATCCTGCCCTCTGACCTCTGTAATGGGGAAAGAACATTCAGTATTTCTTAATTGGTTGCCGTCTGTGGCTTACTTAAACTTTTTTCTTGATGGTATTTTAGCAGTTCAAAGAAAGTTTTAGAAATAGTGAATTTGGTTTCTGAATTGAAGGATTAGAAAGTTTATCTCACAGCATGTTAGCAGATTTGAAATATTCTATGGCCTTTATTCAGAGGAGAGCAAAATTATATCCATGTATATATTCTTCCTACACCTTTAAGCGTTCCTTTGAGTTGGATAGGAGGTGAGCCAATTTTTTTTTCTTTAATTAGGCTCTTAAGCCCTCATTTGCTGTTCATTGTCTCTACTCTATACTTAATGGAAGTTAATATCAGTTCTGTTTTTAATGCATATTTTTTAAAGTAAATTGCTCTTAAGTAGAAAGCTGAAACTGGATCCCTTCCTTACACCTTATACAAAAATTAATATAAGATGGATTAGAGACTTAAATGTTAGACCTAAAACCGTAAAAACTCTAGAAGAAAACCTAGGCAATACCATTCAGGACATAGGCATGGGCAAGGACTTCATGTCTAAAACGCCAAAAGCAATGGCAACAAAAGCAAAAATTGACAAATGGGATCTAATTAAACTAAAGAGCTTCTGCACAGCAAAAGAAACTACCATCAGAGTGAACAGGCAACCTACAGAATGGGAGAAACTGTGTACAATCTTCTCATCTGACAAAGTGCTAATCTACTGTACCTACAAAGACATCAAACTAATTTACCA
>NW_016832433.1:0-2628 GCF_001698545.2 Rhinopithecus bieti | reverse complement strand
TTCCTGGGCAGACTGGATTTCCTTCAGAACTTGGGTCTGTAGGGCAGAAACAAGAACAGATGTCTGCAGTTAAGTCTACATATGGTGGGTCTTATTATCAGGGTGTGGATGAGTGTGTGGCTCCCACTGAGCACCTGGGCGGTGGGTTTTCCCAGGTCACTGTGTGGCTTGCTAAAGGGGCAGGACTGGCCATGAGCTGTGATAAAGGAAGCTAGAACTGAGTCATTGAACTGTTTCAGGAACCACAGTAGAGTCCAAGGACTGCAGGCCTTGGGTGTCTCCTCTAAGGTCTCTGGACAGACAGGACTACTCCCAGACTGTGCCTGAGTTTCAAATGGTTATAGAGTCTGTTCAGTATTCTCAGTGGGATCGAGTTGGGTAGACCATTTCTTGCTGTGTAGCCAAAACCAGGAGTCCTCTAGTTAGTCACCTGAATGAGGTCCTGCCTTCTACAATGGATGCTTCTCAATCTTGAGCTTTAGCAGGGTTTCAGAACTTCCCCCCTGGATCCCAAAGGTTTCTTAAAGGTACGCTTTTTGATGTGGGGCCTTGCTATGTTTCCAGGCTGATCTGGAACTTCTGGCCTAAAGCAACCTTCCTGTATCATTTAGCTGTGATTACAGGTGTGAGCCATGCTCACTCTCTCATAAAGACACTTTTATCAGGGATAACCTACACTTTTTTTGTGGCTATGGGATCCTATACAAGCCAGGCACCATCTATTCCAATAGTGTACTGATGTCAGTTTCCTGTATGCTTTGTTTCTGTTTTCTATTTCAGAGTTGTAATTTTATATTCAGACATTCAGAACAATATACCAGAATTTACATGTGATGTCTAAAGTAAATCAGATAATCAGTAGGCACCTCGTATTTACCAGTCACTTGTAAATTTTTTACTGCAGGCAAAAAGGAATCATAGGATTTCCACTCACTTTCTTCAGTCTACATCTAAATGATAATATGATTTATTTCCAAATACTTATTTTATATATCAGTGACTCTCACTTTATTTTACAAAACATATATAGTTTTTTTCTATTTAGAAATGTAACACTATTATATGCTTCTAAAGGTTAAATTACAACAGTATTATTTTGTGTAAGAATAGCATCAATATATTAAAACATACTAAAAATTACCTTTCATGCCTTTTAAATGCTTACTCATTAAAATATTTTTATTAGAACCTTTTATTTATGGTATAGTGCAGTTTCTATGAAAATTTACTGCCATACACTCCATATCAGTGATTTAAAATACCTGCTTTCCATGAGTGCACATGGTTGATAGTTTTAGTTATTTGGACAAATACTTTTTTTTTTTTTTTTTTTTGAGACGGAGTCTGGCTCTGTCGCCTGGGCTGGAGTGCAGTGGCCGGATTTCAGCTCACTGCAAGCTCCGCCTCCCGGGTTCACGCCATTCTCCTGCCTCAGCCTCCCGAGTAGCTGGGACTACAGGCGCCCGCCACCTCGCCCGGCTAGTTTTTTGTATTTTTAGTAGAGACGGGGTTTCACCGTGTTAGCCAGGATGGTCTTGATCTCCTGACCTCGTGATCCGCCCATCTCGGCCTCCCAAAGTGCTGGGATTACAGGCTTGAGCCACCGCGCCCGGCCCAAATACTTTTTAAATGGTACATCAATGTTGCATTCCAGATTTTATGCGTAAATATTTATCTTATTAAATTTTGAAATTTCATTTTTTTGTATAGAATTTTGACATCAGTTTATTGTGTTTTTTGTTTTATGTGTTATAATTTTAGACAATGTGCAACTTTGAATGTACATTTTAAGTCAGTATGAGTTTTAATTAAAAGGTGAATCAGCCATATGTCTATCATAGTTAAGTTATATGTATGTGATTTTACCTATAAATATGACTCTAATTTTATTATGGCTTATCTCTGATATTTGTTTTCTTGGTTGACTTATCCTGTCCAGGTGACTGGTAGTCATTTAAGCTATTTTTCACTTATTTTCACCATGTGTTTAATGAATATATATTTTTTTGTACAAGAGAAACACTTCTATGATTTGAAGGTAATTTTGGAAAGATTTATTTCTGTATGGCTTTTAGTTATCCTTTGAAAAAGTTTAATTGTCTTGAAAGTACAAAACATAAAATTTCCCCTTTTAATTGTGCTTAAGTGTACACTTTATGGCCAGGTATAGTGGCTCATGACTGTAATCCTAGTACTTTGGGAGGGTGAGGCAGGAGCATTGCCTGAACCCAGGAGTTTGAGACCAGCCTGAGCAACATATGGAGACCCGATATCTACAACAAATTAGAAAACTTAGCTGGGTATGGTAGCATGTGCCTCTAATTTCAGATACCTGGGAGGCTGAGGTGAGAGGATCACTTGAGCCTGAGATTGGAGATGGCAGTAAGCTGTGGTCACATCACTCATCACTGCACTCTATCCCGGGCAACAGATTGAGACCCAGTCTTAAAAAAGTGTAAATTTCAGTCATGATAAGTATATTGTTATGCAAAAGGCCTCTAGAACTTTTACATCTTACAAAACTAAAACTCAATACACGTTAAGTAACAACTGCCCATTTTACCCTCTCTCCAGCCCTGGACAAACACCCTTCCACTTTCTGAGTTTGACTACTAAAGATATCTCATA
>NW_016832432.1:0-1556 GCF_001698545.2 Rhinopithecus bieti | reverse complement strand
CGCCCGGCCAAAAAGCTTTTTAGCTTAACTAAATCCCACCTATTTATCTTTGTTTTTCTTGCATTTGCTTTTGGGTTCTCGGTCATGAAATCCTCGCCTAAGCCAATGTCTAGAAGGGTTTTTTCAATGTCATCGTCCAGAATTTTTATAGTATAGTCCTATAATCCTTTTTTTATTTCTGTAAAGTTGGTAGTAATGATGCCACTTTCATTTATGATTTTAATACTGAGTCTTCCATCTTTTGTTCAGTCAATATAGTGAAAGGTTTGATCTTTCAAAGAATCAACTTTTAGCTATGTTTATTTCTGCTGCTTTCCAACCTTCTATTTTATTGATTTATGTGCTAATCTTTATTATTTCTTTCCTTCTTCTAGCTTTGGATTTAGTCTTTTTTGTTTGGTTTTTTCTACTGCCCTTAGGTATAGAATGAGGCTACTGATTTGAGATATTTTTCTTAAATGTAGTTGTTTATATTCATACATTTTCCTTTGAACCCTACTTTCACTGTATTCGATACATTTTGGTATGTTTTTTTATTTTAATTTGTCTCAAGATGTTTTATAATTTTGCTTGTGATTTATTCCTTCACTCACCGGTAGTTTAAGAGTGTGTTGTTTAATTTCCACATATTCGTGAATTTTCGAGTTTTCATTTTTTATGTATCTGTTGTTTCTTCCATTGTGGTTGTAAATTATATTTGGTATTATTTCAAGCTTTTTAAAATGATTTAAAAGTCATTTTAGGACCTATTTTGTGGACGAAGATATGGCCTATCCTAGAGAAAGTTCCATATCCGCCTGAAAAGAATGTATATTCTGCTGTTGTTGGGTGGACTGTTCTGTATATGTGTATGAGCTCTAAATGGCTTATACTGTTGTTCAAGTCTTCCACTTCTCATGAAGCTTCTATCTGGTTTTTCTATCCATTAATTAAAATGAGGTATTGAAGTGTCCAACTACTACTATAGAACTGTGGAGTTATCCTTTCAATCCTGTTAATTTTTTCAGCTTTACTGAGGTATAACAGAGAAATAAAAATTGTACATATTCAAGGTGTACAGTGTGATGTGTTTATATCTATATGCACATTCTGAAATGATTACCAAAATGTAGTCAATCAACGCGTTAATTACCTCAGATAATAGTTACTTTTTTGTGTGCATGCGTGGGATAAGAAAACTTAACTCCATCCCTGGTGACTGCAGAGTGGCCATTCCAGCTGCTCCAGGCTCCAGCAGAGGAGAAGCGGGGCGGGTCCAGTGGGGGCCAACAGGCCTGGCGCGCAAGCATTCCAGAGCCCACCCAGACCATGTTCCGCAGCCTGGGCGCCCAAGCTGCAGTCGCCCTCTGTGTGCAGGCAGCAGCCGCCTGGCAACTCCCGAGCCTGCTCACGCTCCCAGCGTCGCAGAACCAGGGCCAGGTATCCTTTCTTTTTGCATCTCGCTCATTAATCTCTCTCTTGCTTTGTCCGGCTCTTGAATCCTTGCCTAACTTGACTTCTTTCACATTTACATTCACATTCTCTCACATTGCTAATTTGTCTTTTTTACACTTAAT
>NW_016832431.1:0-4515 GCF_001698545.2 Rhinopithecus bieti | reverse complement strand
GATGTGACGTATCTCAAAATAATAAGAGCTTTTTATGACAGACCTACAGCCAATATCATACTGAATGGGCAAAAACTGGAAGCATTCCCTTTGAAAACTGGCCCAAGACAGGGATGCCCTCTCTCACCACTCCTATTCAACATAGTGTTGGAAGTTCTGGCCAGGGCAATCAGGCAGAAGAAAGAAATAAAGGGTATTCATTTAGGAAAAGAGGAAGTCAAATTGTCCCTGTTTGCAGATGACATGATTGTATATTGAGAAAATCCCATAGTCTCAGCCCAAAATCTCCTTAAGCTGATAAGCAACTTCAGCAAAGTCTCAGGATACAAAATCAATGTGCAAAAATCACAAGCATTCTTACACACCAATAACAGACAAACAGAGAGCCTTCAATGTTTTTAATCTTGCAAGTAAGCATGGATTATAACGCATGGAAAGTGATCAATATGTACGTTTGTTGATGGTCTTAACATTAGTGAAATTCTGACTCTTTTTATAAATACTATTAAGCAGGAGTTTCTCAAGCCAAGTGAAACCATCAAATATTTCTTTCAGTAAGTATTTCAAAGAAAGAACAAGAGAGTTAATGTGTAGTTAAGTAGGAATTTTTGAAGTTTTGACAGATAGGTGGTGACTATGTTTCCAATATCTAATATCATTTTGTCAGACAGAGGAGGCATATTATTTGTGAGAGTTAGGTTCGTTCTAAAATCAATGCAAAAGAAAATTAACTCCAACAGGATCTCAAGACCTTAAAATAACGAGGAGGAAAATGTCAGAGTCAAAATACCATTGAAATCTCTTTATATTTCTTAAAATACAGTATGCAAATTTTGTTTTTACAGCTTTGACAAAAATTGTTATACACACTAAGTTGGAAACTCCCTGACTATTGGAGGGAGTCTATCACAAATAGTTAAGTATTCCAACATTTCTGCCTTTAATATTTCACTATTAAATCCTAAAATGGTGGCCAGGCAGGGTGGCTCAAACCTGTAAGCCCAGTACTTTGAGAGGTCAAGCCGGGCAGATGACCTGAGGTCAGGAGTTCAAGACCAGCCTGGCCAAAGTGGTGAAACCCCCATCTCTACTAAAAATATAAAAATTAGCTGTGTATGGTGGCGGGTGCCTGTAATCCTAGCTACTCAGGAGGCTGAGGCATGAGAATTACTTGAACCAGGGAGGCGGAGGTTGCAGTGAGCAGAGATCACGCCACTGCACTCCAGCCTGGGTGACAGAGCAAGACTCCATCTCAAAATATTAAAATTAAAATTAAAATTAATAAGTAAAATAAACCCTAAAATGAATGGGAGCTGGGTAAGTGGTGTTAATATATATTTTTACTTGCCTGCAAGGTTGCTCTAATCTGTGTCACTGTTACTCCTCTATATGCTATTAGATTTGAGATTTGCTTGTTGTTGTGATGTATTTTGCAAATATTTCTTCCAGTTTATCACTTGTTTTTTGATTTTTCTTATTTATGGTGATGTTTGCCATACAAAACTTGTAGTTTTAAAATACGTAGTATTTCCTTTTATTGCATCTATATATTGAGTTATACTTAGCCTTTCACCACACCTAAGTTATAAAAAAAGTATCTGTGTTTTCTTTTAGTTCTTGTTTGATTTCATTCTTTACATTAACATTTCTGATCCCTTTGTAGTCTATTCTTGTGGTATGAGGTGTAAATCCAATTTTATCTTTTGCCAAGTGGCTTTATCCTTGTTTTCATACATAAAACATTGTTCTCTGCAGCCACACATTTATAAGGTCTCTCTCAGCGTGAAACTCTTCTGCCTATAGTGAATCACAAGGTTTTTTGTTTTGTTTTGTTTTGGTTTGGTTTGGTTTGTTTAGTTCCAAAGGCACTACTTTCTGAAACTGCTTACTGACTTGGGGGATGTACTTTATTTAGAGCCCTAGTGCCTCATGGAAAGAATTTTAAAAGCATTTTTCCGATTGTCCAGCCTGCTCAGAGATGGTGGAAATTTTAAATAAGGTAGATGATTTAGTTCCCATGATTAAGAAGTTCAATTTGTGCAAGTGCATGTGGAATGATTAGAAAATAATTGCAGGCAGCATAGAACTAGTGAATTTTACTTTTTGAGTTACGGCTTAAATAGCAGGAAGTATTTCTTTGTACGAGGGCAATCAGTCTTCATGGCGGAATTGCTTTTGAACTCTTCATTTCAGCAGCAGGCAATGGAGAACCTAACTCACAGTGGCTTAAACATTTTTTCCCTCTTATGTCAAGAAATCTGGAGGTTGGTGGTTACTGGCATTGGTTCAGCAGCTCCACAGTGTCAGGGACAGCACCTCTACAATTTGGTTGGCCTTTCCTACATGGCCTCAAGGTGGGTGCTGAGGCTCCTAGTATTACATCTTAGTTCAAAGCAAGAATAAGGTGAAGAGGCATACCAGCTGCACCTGACTCATTTATCGTAAAAAATCCGTTCCCTAAACTTCTTCCGAAGACTTCTATGTATGTGTCCTTGACCAGAACTCTAGCACCCTTAAAGGCAAGAGAAGCAGAGCAATAGAATGTTGATGTTTTCTAACCTCTGTTGGGAAAAACAGCAAGGAAGAGATAGTGGGAAGAGCCAACCAATGAATCTGCCACATTGAAGTACATATCTCATTTATGTTTGCTGCAAACAACGCCCAGAATGGTACAAGTCTGAAACGGAGCACCAGGTCTTATAAAGTCTAAGCAAAAGTTAAATAAGCAGGATTCAGGGAGGAAAGGGACCTTGATGCATGAGTTTGGGGATCTTCCCCTTAGAGCTCTGCTTTTAATAGCCTGCAGTTTCCAGCTCCTGATCTCTGTCCCTCAACTCAAATGCATGTGTGAGAGGCCAAGTGGGTCAGTGTGGGTTAACCGCCCACTCCTAGTCAGGGAACAGGAGGGGTCAGGTCATGCAGTGCCAGCCTGAGGGCAGCATAGGGATTATCCCTGGAGATGGAGATGCTGGAGCAAAGGGATGGCACATTGTAGTTTACGTTAAGTATAAATAACATACAATTTTAAGCAATTTGGTATGTTAATATGCGATAACCGGTTGTATGTTGTCAGATCCAGAAACCCAGAGAAGACAACTGCCCTTTTAAATAGTGTTGTGTATGTATCCCCAGTTTCAGAAATTTAGCAAGAGATGAGTTTGTTAGTTTTTGTAGGATATTATGACATACCAAAAAGAAAATTTAGTCTTTGTTCCTGGTTCCTGGTTCACAGCTCCTAAACTAAAACCTTTGGAATCCCTTGGAATGATACTGGCTTTTTTTTTGTTTGTTTGAAACAGAGTCTTGCTCTGTTGCCCGTGCTGGAGTACAGTAGCACAACCAGAGCTCACTGCAGCCTCAACCTTACATGCTCAAGCAATTCTCCCACCTCAGCCACCCAAGTAGCTGGGACTATAGGTGCGCACCACTATGCTCAGCTAATTAAAAAAAAAAAAAAAAATGGCCAGGCGTGGTGGCTCATGCCTGTAATCCCAGCACTTTGGGAGGCCAAGGCAGGCAGATCACTTGAGGTCAGGATATCGAGGCCATCCTGGCAAACACAGTGAAACCTGTTCTCTACTACAAAAAGAAAGTACAAAAAATTCGCTGGACGTGGTGGTATGCACCTGTAGTCCCAGCTATTTGGGAGGCAAGATAATCACTTGAACCTGGGAGGCAGAGGTTGTAGTGAGCCAAGATCATGCCACTGTACTCCAGCCTGGGTGACAGAGCAAGACTCTATCTCAAAAGAAAAAAAGTTTGTAAAGATGAGGTTCTCACTATGTTGAGGAGGCTGGTCTCGATCTCCCAGGCTCAAGCAATCCTCCCACCTTGGCCTCCCCCTGTGCTAGGATTATAGGCATGAGCTACTGCCCTAGCCTACTAGAATCTTTTATGTACTAATAAGATGACTAGCAACTGGGGACACCTAGACAGTGTTAGGGTGGGAGCTGGTCACCAGAAAGACCATGATTAGGCATGATTAGATGGTTGGAATTTTTAGGCTAGCACTCCAACCTCCAGGGAGGAAGGAGAAGGTGGAGACGGGGTTAATCACTAATGGCCAATTATTTAATCCTTTGTGCCTACTTAATGAACACTTCATTAAAACCACTAAACACTGGGGTTTAGAAAAGTTCTGGGTTGGTGAACACCGTGAGGTGCTGGGAGAATAGTGTGTCCAGGGTGCATGGAAGCTCCGAATCCCTACCTTGTCCTCTGCATCTCCTCTGTTTGCTTGTTATATCCCTCATAATAAACGAGTAATGGCAAGTAAAGCACTTTCCTGAGTTCTGTGATGTTCTATCAAACTATCAAACCTCAGGAGGAGGTTGTGGAAAGCCACAAATTCATAGCCAGATAGAGAGAAGTACCAGTGACAATCTGGAACTTGTGGCTGGCATCTGAAGTGGTAGCAGTCTTGTTGGACTGATCCTGCCACCAAATTACCCGATTAAAAACTTTTCTTCTTTCTCTCTTTTTATTCCTTTTCCTCCTTGCTTACTGTATGTTTAG
>NW_016832430.1:0-797 GCF_001698545.2 Rhinopithecus bieti | reverse complement strand
TGTGTTAGGAAACTGTTTCAAGAAGGTAAGGGTGGAATATTGTGTGATGAAGTCACACATCAGAAAGCAGTCTCGCAGAAAGCTTCTCTCTAGTTATTATCTGAGGATATTTCCTTTTTCACAATGGGCCCCAATGGGCTGCCAAATATCACCTTGCAGTTTCCACGAAAAGAGTGTTAGCAAACTGATTCCAGAGGTCTAAGCTTTAACTCTCGTGATGAATTCACAGATCACAAAGAAGTTTATCAGAAAGCTTCTTTCACTGTTGGAACTGATGATGTTTCCTTTATCAGCGTAGACCTCAATGTGATCCAAAGTAGCCCTTCTCAAGTTCTTCCAAGACAGTGTTAATGGACTGTTCCAGGAAATATAAGTGTAACTCGGTGAGATGAATTCACACATCATCAAGAAGTTTCTAAGAAAGCTTCTTTCTAGTTTTCATCTGAGGATATTTCCTTTGTCACCGTAAGATTCATTGCACTAAGAAGTATCATATTGCAGATTGCAAGAAAACTGTTAGGAAACTGATCACTGAAGGGAAAGGTGTAACTTAGTGAGTTGCATTCATACATCGAAGTGCATTTTCCCAGAAGGCTTCCTTCCAGTTTTTATCTGCAGATATTTCCTTTTTCCCCACAGCCCTCAATGATCTCCCAAATATCACTTGGCAGAATCCACGATAACAGTGTTAGCAAACTGTTCCAAGAAGGGAAGGGTGGAACTCTGTGTGATTAGGTGACACATCAGAAAGCAATCTCTCAGAAAGCTTATCTCTAGTTATTATATGGAGATATTTC
>NW_016832429.1:0-3490 GCF_001698545.2 Rhinopithecus bieti | reverse complement strand
AAGTGCAGATTGGTGTATACCCTTTTAAAATGACAATTTGTCAGCATCTATTATTTCAAATATAAATATTTTTTAACTAGCTGCTGACTTTCCTGGACCGTATGCCAAAGAAATGCTTGCACTTGTATGCAATGACATATAAAGTTATTCATTTTCAAATTTTGAGTAACAATAAGCATTAGATCTAATCCAAATTTCCATGGTTGAATAAGCATGCTATGGCCACCCCATGGAACACTATTCATCTGTGCCAAAGACTGAAGTCGATTTGTGTAGACAAACGAATTAGTTAAATGAGGAAGAGCTTCACTTGTCAATTTCTTGGGATTCAAGTCACAGGACAGTCATAGTTCATTCGATCCAATCTTAGCATTATGAGAAATCCCATCATTTGTCCCATTTTTCTCTCTCTTTAGACAGAGTGATCCTGCTCCTCTGTGGAAGAAGTTGCTACAAGATTTCCTCTGGCTTCATCACCACCCTGCTGCCCCACTTTCCATTCAGACATACCCTCACCCAGGGGTCCCACTCCATGCCTGGGGAAGGAAATCCCTGAATTAGGGACGTAGACTGTAACATGTTGCAGTCTCCCTGCTGTCCCTGGACTACGTTGCCTTAGATTTCCTTCATTTACTCCATGTTTAATAGCACTTACTGTAAGCCAGATATTGCACTATATGCTAGTGATCCAGTGGTAAGCAAAATAGACACGATTCTTGTTTCCCATGAATTTTACAGTTGTTTTCTCCACTTATCCACCATCTCTTTCCAACTATTTAGAACTGGGAGGCACAATAGCAAATAAAACAGAAAAATAACCTGCTCTGAAGACATTTAATACTCAGTGCATAGCACAGAAAAAGCAAAAGATGTTGTCCCTTATCCATAGCATGTAAGATTTAGAATTACATCGGCAATTTGTAACTCTTCCATTACACAGTGACCAATTTCTCCTCTGCTAGACTGGAACCTCCTTGAAAATGGGGGTATAGGACTGATATTGAACATGCTTCAGACTCCTTTTAGGGAAGTATCACTCACATTACATGGAGTGGGATATTGAGCCACTTCTTAGAGACCTCAAACTGGCTTCTGTCCCCAGAGGTGTCAGTGAAGTACACTGCAGCCACACTTCTCCAGACATAGCACATAAATCCTTCTATCATTCCCTGAATACTCTGCGTCTAGATTCTTCCACCTCTCTGGGGTCCCTTCAAAAGGGGGACCATACAATGTCAAGGGCCAAGAAATTTAATTAAAACCTGATTATTTCCCTTGGCAGTTTTCATCGTCATCCCCCACAAAATATTGCTAAAAACATTCTCAGAAGTACTGACTCCTGCATATATGCAAGGGTGGGAACGAGGAGACAATTGGAAAGTTTTCTCTTATCCAATATGACCGCCAATATGACCAAAAGTTTTGTGCAAAATAATTGGGGAAAGATTAAAGCCGTATTGCAATTTCATTTATTTAAGAAATATTGATAAACACTCCGTGTTCCAGGCACTAGGCAGGGAAACAGAGTGGTGAGTAAGACAAGCTTTTCTATTCAGCTTTGGGCACAGGAGGGAGTGGCAGTGAGGGCCCAGTCTCTCTTGTGTCTTGGTGCCTTTTAATCATCCTGCTTTTGATTTGTGGTGGTTCCAAACTGAGTCAAAAACAATCTGTATTGAAATGGAAGCTCGTTGACAAGGGAAACCAACTCTGTTGTTTATCCTGAGTCAGACTCCCTAATAGGGGAACAGACACTCACCTGACATGGAGTGGGATCTTGGAACCTTCTTAAGAGACCTTGAAGAGCTCTCTGTCCCCACAGGTGTCGGGGAAGTACACTCCAGCCATACTTGTCACCTTGATCCCAACGAACCTGGACAGCACCTTGTCATGGCCGAGCTTGCTGACCCAGTACCAGGCCTGGCCCCGGATAAGTAAGCCTCTCCATGTCCCAGACTGGATCAGCGTTGCAGTCATGGTGTCATCGAAGGCACTGATGCCGTTAACCCCCAGGGCAGTCCTGGTTCTGGCTCAATCTATGCCTCAACACCACAGTCTGCACGACATTTCCTAGTGCTGCCAAGGATGGGTGCACTCCTACGGGATCCCCAGGACAAGGACAGAGCCAGCTCACTGTATTGAGGAGAAATGGAGCCAAGCCAGCATGCAACAGGTAGCCCTCATGGGACACAACCACGAGGCAGCCTTGGCCGTAGCAGAAGGCAGCAATGTGCACCTGGCCCTTGTCATTCACCATCACGGGGAAGGTAGACTCTCCAATAAGGAGTTCGCTGGGGTCGGGGACTCTGGGGAGATCTTGTCACTCCATCCATGAGGGCCCTGAAAGCAGCAGTGGGAGTTGTCGCCATGGTTCTCTCAGCTGCTGCAAAGGAAAGTACGGTGAATGAATGACTGACAAGCAAATGGATAAAAGCAAGTTACCCTCATTCTTACAGAGCCATGCCTGATAGAGCCTATAGCCAGACTCATGGAGGTTATATGTAGTTACCTTGCTTGATTTCCCAGACTCTAGAACTCTTCATAAGTACAATTTCTAAGAAGTTTCACTCTCTTGATTTATTTTTACTATGCAGAAACTACCTCTTATTCTTTCCTTAGCTCCACCAACTTAGATGTTTTCCACAGCTCTGTCCTCCACCATTCCACTCTCCTTTCTTGTAGCCCCTTCTGTGCATCAGGGATTACATGGACAGTTATCCTTCATTTGTAACAGCTGTAAATGATCTCCATGGTTTACCCCTGGCCTGGACTTTAAATCGATCTGCTTAAGGAGCATCACAGTTATCAGCTGAAATCTATATGGAAGAAATTGAACTTATGTCTACCCGCTCAACGGTTCCTCCTAGAGAAAATACTTGAGCTTACTTTTCCCATCTTTGTCGGGAAGATAGTATAACCTTGAGGGGTTTTCATGTGAAGGTTGTTGGAACTAATACATGCCACTGGTTTTCTCAGAGCCTGGGACATTATAATATCAAAGAGAAAATTCCTATACTTTTATCATTCTTCCTGGTTTCTCAAAGTGATAGGTACCACCAAAGTCTTAGAATTACAATGGCCCTCTTCCTCTCTCCGCTTTGCACACTCATTTAGTCATTGAGCTTTGTCGAGTGCTTGTTCATTTCAGTTTCCATGCCTATTGCCACGAACCTGGGTCAGGATTCTGATCTGGAAACGCCGGCTCTCTCATAAACTCCCTTGAGAAGAAGCCCTCAAAGCTTCACCACGAATAACACATGAGTGCTTGGGACTTCTTTCATCCTGGTGACAGAGGTGTCCTGGATCCACCTTGGGATGGTTTTTTGAACTTTTCCTTTATTACCTCTCTCAACACAGATTGAGTATCCTTTCTCTGAAATGCTTGGGATCAGAAGTATTTTAAATTTCAGAGTTTTTTCAGATTTGGGGATATTTGCATATATATAATGCATTATGTGTGTATGTGTGTGTGTGTGTGTGTGTGTGTATATAT
>NW_016832428.1:0-4168 GCF_001698545.2 Rhinopithecus bieti | reverse complement strand
AAAAAGATTATGTATAATTAGCATTTTTATTATTGATAGCATTTTTTAAATTAGAAGAAAAAACAAGCTTTATTATATTATGAAAAGCCAGCAGAAACATGCAATTGTGAGATTATATCCTTAAATATCCATGGATGTCCTGTTTCCATTTTATTTACCCCAGTTTTTTTTTTTTTTTTTTTTTTTTTTTGAGACGGAAGTCTTGCTCTGTCACCCAGGCTGGAGTGCAGTGGCTCGATCTTGCCTCACTGCAAGCTCCACCTCCTGTATTTACCCCAGTTTCTTAACTTAGTAATCTTGAACTCAGCAAATATTTCTATATGGTGGCTATGTATCATTTACAATACATGGTAAAAATCACTGATAACTTGAATGAAGCATTGCAGGAAGTATCCTAAACAACACTAGGGAAAAAAATCTATTGTTAATATATTGAAAATTACAAAAGAAAATCCATCCCTGTTATGCTAAAATAATGAAATTTGTTCTTTGTAATTTCCTAAAAGTAGATGGATAAAGTAATTTACAAGTTTTTGGTTAGTATATTATTTAACTTATTTTTTTTTTGTTTTTTATTTTATTTATTTTAATTTTTTTGAGACGGAGGCTCTTTCCATCGCCAGGCTGGAGTGCAGCCTATTTATGATCTCAGCTCACTGCAACCTCTGCTTCCCGGGTTCAAGCGATTCTCCTGCCTCAACCTCCTGAGTAACTGGGACTGCCGGCATATGTCACCATGCCCAGCTAATGTTTGTATTTTTAGTAGACAGGGTTTCACCGTGTTGGCCAGGATGGTCTCTATCTCTTGACCTTGTGATCTGCCTGCCTCGGCCTCCCAGAGTGAACTTATTTTTTCAATGTGAAGCAATCTAACATATAGAAAAGGGAAGCACATAATATTCTTTCCACTCACATTCTAGTGATGCCTTCTCATTTTCAGCAGAGCAATGCTTGGAATTTTATGTGATTGGGCATTTGCACTTTATAGCAATAAACTGATCAGTTGGTGGGGTGCTGAAATAATATGTGCTAATATTTCATTTATACCATACTTAGGAGGAAAATTATTGGAGACATGTCAGCTTATGTGTGAAATACATTCATGGTTAGAATACAAAAATCACAAGCACACATAAGGCATTTGGCATAAGCTTCTTGACATAGCTTTGAAGTGTTACAACATAGATTATTCGCCTCCAATTCAAAATGTCTCTTCCCTTAAATTAGGGATATAAATGGAACCATATTTTTCAGTGCTTGAGAAAGCATCCTTTTAGAGGAATGGTATTGAATTAAGAAATTCTGGTTCAGAATACAGTGGAACTTTAGTGTTCCATGGAAAACCCTTCAACATTTCTTATTTATGTATGAACTCAAAATCAATCCTGTATATTCAGAGAAGACAGAAATAATGGCTGAGATCTTTTCCACCTCAGTTGGCTTGATTTTGTAGGCATAGATATACTATTGCTTAGGATCATAGAAAGAGCACTGGGGCAAGGGTGAGGAGAGCTGAATCCTAGTCCTTGATTTGACATAGGATGTGGGATTAGCCTCTATTTTCCTATCTGTAAGTACCTTTCCTTTCTTAGAGTTGTGACTATAAGGATTTTATTTTTATTTTATTTCAACAGAATTATATAAAGTTTTAATTTCTCATCTCCTCCTTCCACAAACATATAAAAACTAAACATTGTCCCTCAATTATCTTGTTAATGCCCCTTTCTTTTCATTAATTTTATGGCCAAATTACTGTTGTTCCTGGGGAAAAAAATAAATGACAAGAGCAAATCTCCATCATTTTCAAGTCCTATAGGTAAATAATGTTAGCAGTTTTGGATGGATCCTTTCAGAAATTTTCAGTGTATATATATCCTCATTATATGGTGATGAAATTATTCTCTACAAACTCAATTTCTACTCTTCTTTTTGTAATGCAATATTTATTGACCACATTTATATTAATACATTCTTTATAACATCTGCATAATATTCCATGGAATGGTCATTTTATAGTGTAGCTAATGAGTTTATATTAATGGACTTTTTTTCTATTATAAATAATACTGTAATAAGCATCCTCATATATATTCATCTAGATTGATTCTTAGTGTAAATTATTAGTGGTGCCATTGCTGGATGAAAGGAAGTGAGTGTTTTAATTTGCCAGATATTTGTAATGGCTCTTCAAAAATTTGGACCTATTATAGTCTCACAGGTAGTGCTTCAGCATGTTTCTTTCCTTTATCTTTGCCAAAATTGAATGTTTTACAACTAAACTTTTTGAAATTTTTGTTACTATTATATTCTTATTGTTTCAATTATCATTTTTTAAACAGTTATGATTGAGGTTGGACATTTTTCACATGTATGTTATCAACATGCTTTTCTGATTAACTCAATAATTTTTAGTAAGTTGTCTATATGCTGTGATTTCATTTTTACCACCTACTCCACTTTGCAAATAAAAGAATAATGTATTGTCAATATGGATAATTTGGAAAATGTACAAAAGTTAGCAAAACAATTGAACAGGAAGCTGAAGAAGGAAGGAAAATGCTGTTATCTTGATGAAGTAAGTCAAAAAAATTATATTGGATTTGGTGACTCGCAGGGTGATCCAAAGCCTAGAATCTTACCACAGACCCCACTGATCACCAACTACCGCCAATTTCTTCTTCTAATATCTCACATTATCTCTCTTCTCAGCCCTTTGTGCTCACCATGGTATTTGATTTCTGATTATTCTTTCTCCAGATTAGCCCTACTTGCAACTTCCACATGCAGTCTTCCACAATGCTGCCAGAGCAGCAGCTACAACTCTATAATTGAAGGCATTGCCCTCCTGGGCTGTCCATATTGTTTGTCATCTTTGACAGATAAACTAGATGAGCTCTTTTTACAACACTCAGAGAATGTTTTGAATTCACATTTCTGCCATCTTACTCACCTATTTGAATGAGTTCCCTCCCCGCTTGTATCAAATATTTTCTCTGATAATAATAAATTGAGTTATTTGTAGTTCCCGAAGAATTTCACGTTCTTATAACATTAAATTTTTTCCCACACTATTTGTTATAACTAGTTTACCTATTATTTCTGCCTAAAATAAAAAACTTCTCTGAATTTCAGATCAGACATTACTTTAGGTGAAGACTCTCCAGTCTGACGTCCTTTACCTGAGATGGGTATTCATTATTTCCTCGTCTCACAGGACTTTGCAAATCCCACTATGATGGTAGATAGCACGTTACAATTTAAATTGCTGGCTTGCATGTCTGTTTTTCGACTCAGTGTGAGTTCATTCGCAGTAGTGATCATGTCTTTGGTTCTTAACAAAAGTGGTTTTCTTTGGATTTTCCAGAAGCAGAACCTAAGAGAAGAATTCACATAAAAATAATTTATTAAGGAAGGACTCCAGGGTAGATAAATAAGGCAACTAGTGAAGTAGGGCAAGGAAGACAAGGAAGTCAGGCAAGAGTGTGATCGCTGTGCAAAGCCCAAGAACAGCCTTTAGCCTGATTCCACATGGAAACTTCGGAGTGTAAACTAAGTTTCAGAGCTATTATAATCCAGACCATGAATCTGGGGCTTTTGTCAGTATCTTTCTAAAGCTTAGTGGTTAGTGGAAATCTCAAGGGGATATAAACTCCCAGGCACTTCACACCGTTTTTAAGCAAGCGCCAAGTAGCTCCAGTAGCTGAATGGCAGTTCTCCAAAGGAAAAAGAATCATATAGGCACTCAATAAATTTTGAATGGCTGACTGGTGGGACGAATGGATAAATGACAAATTATGCAACATGGGATTGCTTAAAAGACAACAGGGGGACATTGAAGACTTTTGATGAAGACAGTGGTACCCTCAAAATGTTAAATTGAGTAGATTAGTTTGCAAGCATTGAGTAGAATAGATTAATGGAAGGAAAGTCTAAATGCAGGAACAGTATTCAAAAGAAAATTGCCTTGGTGATAAAGACCTGTTCTAGCATGGAAGCAGCCATATGCAAAGTAAGACATGCCTTGGATTCATATTGCAATGAAAATTTAACCATTCTTGATGACCGTCGGCATTTGTGAAATAAAGGAAAAGAGACAAAGGGGGGATTTTGTGCTCAAGTGACAATGGGATTGCTTACAGAAAGGAAAATCTGAACACATGGGGAGCTG
>NW_016832427.1:0-298 GCF_001698545.2 Rhinopithecus bieti | reverse complement strand
CATCCACACAAACCCATCCAGACCAGAGGCCTCCTGCACTGCTCTGTAATTTCTGTAAATGAGGCATTAGTGCAATAAGGAACAGATGAGTGCCCTTAGAGGGCAGTTTCTGAGCCTCCCAGCCACACAGCCACGTTCAGGCTGAAGCCTTGCCACCTCCAGAAACACTGTCCCTCACCGAGGTGTGCCTGGCTTCTCCCTTTTTCCAAAACTTAACAAAACCTGAAAGGACAGGTCTGTGTAGAAAAACACAAACTGGCCGGGCACGGTGGCTCAAGCCTGTAATCCCAGCACTTTG
>NW_016832426.1:0-298 GCF_001698545.2 Rhinopithecus bieti | reverse complement strand
GGAAAGAAGCATTCTGAAAAACTGCATTGCAATGTGTGAATGCAACTCACAGAGTTACACGTTTCTGTTCAGTCATCAGTTTGCTAACACAGTTTTCTGGAAATCTGCCATGGGATACTACTTAGTGCAGAGAAGCTTACGGTGACAAAGGAAATATCCTCAGATGAAAACTAGAAAGAAGCTTTCTTAGAAACTTCTTGGTGATGTGTGAATTCATCTCACAGAGTTACACTTACGTTTCATGGAGCAGTCCATTAACACTGTCGTTGAGGAACCTGAAAAGGGCTACTTTGCATCG
>NW_016832425.1:0-1211 GCF_001698545.2 Rhinopithecus bieti | reverse complement strand
GGACTCCACTCCCGTGGAGACATGGCAGAGATGCAAGGATAGAAATCAGATTAATGATTATCAGAGACTAGTGGCAGGCGAGGGGGTTGCAAAGGGGCACCAGGGCACTTTTTTTTTTTTTGAGATGTTTTCTCATTCTTGTCACCGAGGCTGAAGTGCAGTGGCCTGATCTCAGCTCACTGTAACCTCTGCCTCATGGATTCTATCGATTCTCCTGCCTCAGCCTTCCAAGTAGCTGGGTTTACAGGCGTGCACCACCGCTCCCGGGAAATTTTTTCTATTTAGTGGAGATGGGGTTTCACCATGCAGGTCGGGCTGGTCTCGAACTTCTGACCTTAGGTGATCCACTGGCCTCTGCCTCCCAAAGTACTGGGATTACAGACAGGTGTGAGCCACCGCGCACCAGGACACATTTTGAGGTGATGGAAATTCCCTATATGTTAATGATGGTGCTGCTGGGCGAGGTAGCTCACACCTGTAATCCTAGCACTTTGGGAGCCCGAGGTGGGCGGATCACGAGGTCAGGAGATTGAGACCATCCTGGCTATCAGGCTGAAACCCCTTCTCTACTAAAAATACAAAAAATTAGCCGGGCGTGGAGGGCGCCTGCAATCCCAGTTACTCAGGAGGCTGAGGCAGGAGGACAGCGTGAGCTGGGGAGGTGGAGCTTGCATTGAGCGGAGATCCCGCCACTGCACTCCAGACTGGGCAAGAGAGCGAGACTCTGTCTCAAAAACAAAAAAAAATATGGTGCTGCTCACACCATTTGTCAAAATTCTTTGAACTATACATTAAAAAGAGCGTAAACTTTTAAAAATTAAATGAGTGTAAATTAACTAATGTTAAAAAGGGTGTAAATTATACCATGATAAATCCGATTTTTTTTTTTTTTAAGTAGGAGATGAGAAGGTAAAGGGAGAGAATACTGTATTGTAGTCTATAGGAATCAGACCTTCTGGGTTCAAATCCCACCGTCATCACTTGCAAACTGTGCAGTAACCTACAGCAAGTCGGTTACTTTTTCTTTTCTTTTGACCGAAATGGAGGTTACAGCAGGACCTACCTCCTGGGGTGTGGAAAGGATGAAGAAAGAAAGCGGCCGGGCGCAGTGGCTCACGCCTGTAATCCCAGCTCTTTGGGAGGCCAAGGCAGGCTGATCACGAGGTCAGGAGATCGAGACCATCCTGGCTAACACGGTGAAACCCCGTCTC
>NW_016832424.1:0-1215 GCF_001698545.2 Rhinopithecus bieti | reverse complement strand
CCCAGGAGCGAGTGGGAGTGAAGGCCTCCTGGTGGGGCCTCCTGGCCCAGGGCTTGCTCCTTGAGCAGGTTTGGAAGGTGAAAAGCAGGCAACTGAAGCCCCTTGATGCAGAGGCCTCTGGGATGCGACTCACTGACCACTGCTCTGCCTCTACTCTTCCCGAGACTTGAGGGGGACCCTGTCCTTTCCTGTGAGTGTGGAAAAAGCTGCCCCCGAGGGGCTGAGCGCCTGTGGGGAGCCTCAGAAAGCCTCTGGATGCTGTTGGCCATGCAGCCAAGCTCTCTCCATGGTCACTGACTTAATCACGCTTTGAATATAAGAAGTCAGATGACCCATAGAGCTGCTCCTGGGGCCAGGGAGACGATGGCGACTTTATCACAGTAGACTTAACAGCTGCAGCAACTCTTGCTAGCCCCAATGACACAGCACTGAAACCAAGTGCCAGGAAGCAGACTGTGGCCATGAGGAGGAGGAGGAGGAGGAGAAGGAGGGTGTTCACAGTAGCTCTGGCAGGGCTGTGGGGCTGGTGGGGGAGAGGAGCCAGGCACCCTAGAGGAGGAAGGGGCTGGTGGGCATGAAGGTGCTGGCCAGGTGGGGACAGAGAAGAACCTGCAGGAAGAACAGGGGCTTGGCTGAGCAGAGTATGGCCAGCCTAGCTGGGGGCAGCCTGCATCCTGGCCTCACCGGTCTCGAGGTGCCCAAGCCAGGGGCCCAGGACTTTGGGCATTATTGGGAAATGATGGGAGCCCAGGGTGGGGTGGTGTTAAACAAGATGAGATGCTCAGATCTGCTTTCACTTTAAAGGAATACTTCTGGTTGTTGCTGCTTGGAAAAGAAGAGTCAGGGGCAAGAATGCTGCAGGAGGGCCAGCCTGGAGAACAGGATGGAACTGCAAGGGCAGCTGCTCAGGGGCGGGAGCCTGCACGGGGTAGGAGCCTGCATTTACATCAGAAGGTACCTGGGAGACCCTGGCTCTGGCACAGAGGCCTGAGTAAGAGGGCCTCGCTGGGGATCTGGGGACCTCTGTGTGCTGGTGCCTTCCCACCTCCGTTCCTCTCAGCCCTGACTAGCTCTGTCTTGGAACAGGGTAACTACCTTTATTTGAGAACCTGCTGCAAGCCCTGGGGCTGTTCTGAAAACTCAGGCATATCGTTTTGATTTCTCCACCCACAAGGAGCCCTGGGCTTCCTAAGACCTTGGGCCACAGCAGCCCCA
>NW_016832423.1:0-793 GCF_001698545.2 Rhinopithecus bieti | reverse complement strand
CCCTTGTATAATCTTGTTTTTGACATTCAGTGGGGGAGAGGATAACATTAATCCCAATATCACAGAAGGTGTACAGACCCCTGTGATATAGTTCCTACTATACAGGGACAAGGGAAGAATATTGCTGTCAGTGTCGCAGGGGTGTAACCATCCTGCCTCCCATATATTGTTCCTAATATGCAGCGGGGTGGAGGCTGATAGTACTCTCAATATCCCAGAAGGTGCACACACACCTGTGATATAGTTCCTAATATCCAGCGGGAAAGAGGCTGATTTCACTTGCGATATCGCAGTGAGCGTACATGGCCCCAACCCCGAGGTATCGTTCGTAATATCCAGGTGAGAAGATGACATTGCTGACAATATCGAAGGGGTGGACACCTCTTCTGTAATATGGTTCCTGATATCCAGGGGTAAGTGGATGATATTACTCCCAATAAAGTAGGAACCGTATAGCCACCCTGGGATTTTGTCCTTAATAACCACAGGGGAGAGGTGATATTACTACCAATATTGCAAGGGGTGTACACCCCTTCTGTGATATTGTTTCTGATATCCAGGAAAGGATAAGATGGTATTACTACCAATATTGAAGAGATGTACGGTCCCCATGGGATATTGTTCTAAAGATACAGGTTGAAAGAGGATGAGATTCCATCCAATATAACAAGGGGTGTACACCCCGCCTGTGATATGAATCGTAAAACCTAGAAGAAGAGAGAATGACATTGCTTCCAAAAACACACGTGGTGTACACCCACCCTGTGATATTGTTCCTGTCATCTAAAGGAAG
>NW_016832422.1:0-298 GCF_001698545.2 Rhinopithecus bieti | reverse complement strand
TTATCTATTAAGTCTACATTTTATACCTTTATCTATTATATCTATTATGTCTATATTTTATACCTATACCTATTATGTCTATATTTTATACCTATATCTATTATATGCATTATGTCTATATTTTATACTTCTATCAATTATGTCTATATTTTATACCTATATCTATTATATGCATTATGTCTATATTTTATACCTATATCAATTATGTCTATATTTTCTATGTATACCTATCATATCTATTATGTCTATATTTTATACCTATATCTATTATGTCTATATTGTATACTTATATATATTA
>NW_016832421.1:0-4691 GCF_001698545.2 Rhinopithecus bieti | reverse complement strand
TTTTCTTGTAAATTTGTTTGAGTTCTTTGTAGATTCTGGATATTAGGCCTTTGTCAGATGAGTAGATTGCAAAATTTTCTCCCATTCTGTAGGTTGCCTGTTCACTCTGATGGTAGTTTCTTTTGCTGTGCAGAAGCTCTTTAGTTTAATTAGATCCCATTTGTCAATTTTGGCTTTTGCTGCAGTTGCTTTTGGTGTTTTAGACATGAAGTCCTTGCCCATGCCTATGTCCTGAATCTTCTAGAGTATTAGTGATAGCAAACACATTCTCTTTTTCATTTCTGACTGTTTTTGTAAAAACTCATTTCCATTTATTTTGTTTTTTCTTCAATTGAGTCATTTCTCCTTTTGATTTTTTGGTGATATTATGAAGTTGTGACAGCTCATATTCTTTCAGCTCTGTAGAAACTTTTTATAAATGTTTCATAATTATACTTTGATTATACTACCTTCTACCAGTTGTAATTTTTCTTTAGATTTTACCTACCATGTTCTTTGGTAACCAGGGTTATCTTATTGTTATTTCTGAGTAAAGTACCATTTTCATTTTTTATAAGATAAGAATCCACAAAATAATCCTAGACTGTGAAGTACAAAGAAATAAGACAGATATGAACTTGAAGAGATTCTAACAGATAATTCATATATAATTTAAAATTATAGGAATGAATTATAGTCCCCCATGACATATTAGTCTATAGAGCATCAAGATTCTCAGCTTTAAATCATACCAAATTGTCTATAAATGACAGCATATCTCACTGTCTTACATTTCCTTCACATGTGTCAAATATTTTTTATCCTCTTGAGATTTTTCTATTAAACTACAAATTAATGATTTGGTTTGGCTGTGTCCCCACCCAGATAACATCTTGAATTGTAGCTCCCAGAATACCCACGCGTTGTGGGAGGGAACAAGTGGGAGGCAATTTAATCATTGCGGTGGTTTCCTCCATACTGTTCTTGTGGTGGTGAATAAGTCTCACAAGATCTGATGGTTTCATAAGGGGAAACCCCTTTCCCTTGGCTCTCATTCTCTCTTGTCTCTCACCATGTAACACATGCCTTTCACTTTCCACCATGATTGTGAGGCTTCCCTAACCAAGTGGGACTTATGAGAGCTACAATTCAAGATGAGATTTGGGTGGGGACACAGCCAAGAGGTATCAGTCCTGGTCAGAGTTTTATGTTTCTGTTCCATCACTTATTTACAGATATATTTTGCTCTCCGTGGGTGTTTTGCTATGTCTGTTAGTTGGTTTGTTGTTTGTTTAGATTTAATTTTTGTTTTTCTCCCTATGTTTGATAAGCTTTCATGCAGTTGAATTGAAGGTGATTCTCAACATATGTCTTCTCTGCACCATTTTTTTAAAGTAATTCAAGTTTCCAGTTTCAAAAAATGGCATTCTGATTATAAAGGTATTAATTCAAATTTTTATTTTTTTTAAATGGTCAACCTAAATATTTCATTTAAGATCAGGATATTGTTATTCATTTTTTTTTTTTTACTTCTATAAAGAACTATTGTTTCTATACATAGTTTTTAGACAGTTTAGTTACCCATTTTGGTTAAAATCAATTTCACAGAATTATAGATTTTGTGACTATTTTGTTGCAATGTTTTATTATTATTCTTTGATCCATATTATATATTAAAATGTGGCCGGGCGCGGTGGCTCAAGCCTGTAATCCCAGCACTTTGGGAGGCCGAGACGGGCGGATCACGAGGTCAGGAGATCGAGACCATCCTGGCTAACACGGTGAAACCCCGTCTCTACTAAAAATACAAAAAACTAGCCAGGCGAGGTGGCGGGCGCCTGTAGTCCCAGCTACTCCGGAGGCTGAGGCAGGAGAATGGCGTAAACCCGGGAGGCGGAGCTTGCAGTGAGCTGAGATCTGGCCACTGCACTCCAGCCTGGGCGACAGAGCGAGATGCCATCTCAAAAAACAAAACAAAACAAAAAAAAAAACAGTATGTACAAAGTTTATTTTATGCACTCCATGGCTTTTAGCTTATCAGATACCATATTAGTTTTATTTTCCCTCAGAGGAGATGTAGCCATTTAGCTCTAATGGAACTTTTACATAAAACTGCACTGAGATATAAAGTAGATATGCAAGTACTACCCATACCTAAGTTTGATTGTCCTATAATTATAATGTAAGAAAGTAGTATAAAGACATCTAACACCATGTCTCAGTATTTTTTTCTCAGAAATAATGAAGAATTTGAATAGTAAAATTAATGCACTCTAAAATTCATGCACTCTAAAATTCTCTTTACTGACTGCTTGTAATAGTTCTACTTTCTTCCTCATTAACCTCTTGCTGGATCTTAACTCCTAGAAGTAAACAAGTAGTAATTACTGTGGAAAAAGAGACTGAATTACTCTAAGTGAATTATTTTATTTTCAACGACTAACAACAACAAAAAACCACATATGGGTACCTGAGAAAATTAAGTATTATAATTTCTTTGTAAGTATCTTAACACAAATTAATGACTGACTATGCATTTTGATTTTCAATGGTCCTTTATAATAAGAAAACATACTAATAGTGTTATAGTTGATGTATAGAGCAATTTTCGGACTTTAAAATGCATAATTTGGAACCTACAATTTTTTAACAACAAACTGCATCTAAGAAGTTTTTACGGGCTTTTCTTCAGTATTCTGAAATCTGAATATCAGAAAAATCTATAGACTAACCCTGATAACAAATTTTAGTCCAAAAGCTAAGAATTGATAAGCAATCTAGATAATATTTTCTATTAGTCCTTGAAAGCTGTCTATTTGAAGACAAGAAAAAATATTGAACACCTAATTTCTTATATTGTTTAAGGTTTCACTTACTAACTCATTTAACAATAATCTTTTCAGTGCCTGGCATGTACTAAGGCCTTTGCTAGAGAACTTGATGATGAAAATAACAACAGCTAACATTTACTGGATGTTTAACTCATGCCAGGCACTAAGTGCCTTACAAATATCCCATTTAACAAGCAAAAAGTTCTAGATTTATTATTTTTACTTTATAGATGAGGAAACTGAAGTACGGAAAGATTAAGAAACTTGCCCATGCTGCTTAGAAGACAGGGCTTTGTTACACAACTCCAAGGGCATCATTCACATACAATGTGATATTGTCTCCTAGAGTACAACTCCGGCAGCCCTGGTGATGAATGCAGATACAGTATCCAGCCATCTGACTAAGAAGTTTAGCAATAAATAAGACAGATGCAGTTTCCTGACCTCAGGACTTACAGTACAGCACATACAGAAAGCAGACAATTAAATTCCCAGCTCCTCTACGTATGCTAAAATAACTTGGCAATAAATAAATAAATAAATTAGCACATATAACTAAGTCAGCTTGGCGGGGAACTGGTGATTTGAGAACAAAGAGAAGATTGAGAACTTGAAGTCCTAAACAATATAAAAGCACTGAGGAAGAACAACATAAATGCTCCCCTTTAGAAAGAAAACATGATACCAGAAATCAGTTTTTCTCGTAGGAAAGAAAATAGCTTTCTATCTATAAAATGTTTTGCTGGATAACTATTAGTTTAAGGATAAAGTCCAAAAGCAAGTATATTTGGCTTGTGCAAAAATTTTCTCATACCTGTGGAAGAAAATATAAAACACTCTGATAATAAAATATATGTTTTCTGTTAGGGGATACTAGAAACCCATTAAAATCTTACATTCAAGGTCTACGAAACATCATTTAGGTAATCATACAACACAACAATGGCTAGTGTGAACATTAATACTTTTAAATAATATAAATGAACAACAATAACCCTTCCTAAGTTTCAGACTGAAGGTATATTTTGTTTTCAAAGCTATTAAAAGCTCAGAACAAATTACTAGTAGTTGGGATAAATGATTTCACTTTTCCTCTCACTGCTAAAGCAGAGTTTTTTAAAATAAAATTTACACTTTTTTTCTGAAAAAAAAAAAGTTGTTTCTTGTTTATCCTGTACACATATATAAAACCTGAATCAAAGATCTGAATGACAGTACCAAATTACGGGTATCTCAAAAGGCCTATGTCTTATTTTCTTTTCTGATAGGATAACTCTTCCATCCCCTGAAGTCTATAAGCAACTTATTTGCATGTCCAAGGACAGGGTGGGTAATTACTGACAGGCTACTTTTCTTCCTCATTGAAAATAAAGATGGGTATTTTGAGTTCAATTGTAGAAAACCAATATCCCTACACTGAATTTTTTTAAATGCCAGAGTCTTTTATTTTAGTTTCCTCACATTTCCTGCACAACACAACTAGGGTTAAACAGTTCAAGAACTGTTGCTCAGCTAAACTTCTTCCAGAGGTAATTAGGAGGTATCATGGTACAGTAGAAATTCTTACTGTGAAAATTTTATCATTCCAGTTGGGTAAGATGCAGTTAATCAGAAATCTAATTTACACTACACAAATGGTTACTGATAACATGTGTGATCAGAATCTAGATTTCCTCCAATCTTATTAGAATGTCTTTACTTTGTTGGAATGGCTGGCTACTCAGTTGGCGATTTTGCTTAGCATTTTGATGACTGTGAATTGTGCTATCAATTTATCTTGATAGTCTAAAAAACACTTTGAATTTGATCTAGTCTTGCTTGCTAATCTGAATTTGCTCCATAATTTTAGATGTTTGTCTGAATAGTTTTTTTTTTTGCAAT
>NW_016832420.1:0-1187 GCF_001698545.2 Rhinopithecus bieti | reverse complement strand
GCAGCGTGCGACCTACATCCCTCGCGTGCCAGTTCACAGGAGGATTTGCGCTCCTGTGAGAATCTAATGCCCGCTGATCTGCAGGAGGTAATGCCAGCGATGGGGAATGGTTGTAAAAACAGATGAAGGTAGGCTGGGTGCGGTGGCTCATGCCTGTAATCCCAGCACTTTGGGAGGCCGAGGCAGGTGGATCATCTGAGGTCAGGAGTTTGAGACCAGCCTAATCAACATGGAAAAACCCCATTTCTACTAAAAAACACAAAAATTAGCTGGGCATGGTGGCCCATGCCTGTAATCCCGGCTACTCGGGAGGCTGAGGCAGGAGAGTCACTTGAACCCAGGAAGCGGAGGTTGTGGTGAGCCGAGATCATGCCACTGCACCCCAGCCTGGGCAACAAGAGCGAAACTCTGTCTCAAAACAAAAGAAAACAAAAAAAAAAGATGAAGGTTCACTTGCTTGCCCATGGCTCACCTTCCACTATGCAGCCTGTTTCCTAACAGGCCACAGACCAGTACTGATCCATGGCCTGGGGATTGGGGACCCCTGCCTTTTGTTGTGTGTGTGTGTGTGTGTGTGTGTGTGTGATGGAGTCTTGCCCTGTCGCCCAGGCTGGAGTGTAATGTCATGATCTCGGCTCACTGCAACCTCCGCCTCCCGGGTCCAAGCGATCCTCCCGCCTCAGCCTCCTAAATGGCTGGGATTACAGGCATGCACCACCATGCCTGGACAATTTTTTGTATCTTTTAGTAGAGACGGGGTTTCACCATGTTGGTCAGGCTGGTCTCAAACTCCTGACCTTGTGATCCGCCTGCCTTGGCCTCCCAAAGTGCTGGGATTACAGGCATGAGCCACTGCACCCAGCCTGGACCCCTGCTTTAAACCAAAAGATGTGAAGGATCTGGAATACTCACCACTTAATATCCTGTCCATATCAGCAAGAGTTAGTCTGTGGTGATGAAATTTGCAATCTTTTAGAAATCTCCAGAAGTGAAGCTTTGTCATCAGAAAGGTATTATCCAGAGAGTGGTCGCATCCCAGGCTGCTATAAAAGCTGTAGATTCTTCTTAATTCTGTAATATTTCTTAACACAGCATATTCTACCTGAAAGGAAGAAAGTCATGCGTGGATTAAGAATAAAAGATGGCTGAGCACGGTGGCTCAAGCCTGTAATCCCAGCACTTTGGGA
>NW_016832419.1:0-1184 GCF_001698545.2 Rhinopithecus bieti | reverse complement strand
AATGTTTCATGTAGAATTGTTTCTAATCTTCTAGCTACAGGATACTTTGTTACCCAGAGAATGCGCCACTTTCCTGCCTGTGCGTGGAGCTCATCTGCTCCCAAGCCATCCAGGGTCTTTGGGTGCTATAATTCAGAGGATCTCTGAGAGAGCACAAGGGAGACTGTTGACATGAATGGTTTTCTCTGTTGGCTACACCTGTCTTACAGGGAGTTCTATGTGTCATTCAATACCTTTATATATTACACTTCAGGACATTCCAGGTCTCATGCAAATCTCGCAGAGGAAATTTTCCAAGGATTTTAGGCCCTCCTCTCCCATTTGGGAGGTTTTGTTGATTTCTAACTTCAGAATGAGGTGTTGGAACATGCCATGTTCTGGTTTCCATGGCCATCACAGAGCTGGATGACAGGGATGACCACAGAGGCACAGTCCTGAAAGCATTGCACAATAAGAATGCAGAGCATCTACTCAGGGTAGGGGATGGCTACAGAAGTGCCCAATTTGTCATGGCAGGTACAGTGGGCATGGGAAGGGATCACAGGAAGCTTGGCTGGTGTCTTCAGGGGCACCCCCAACCTCCGCCATGATACCAAAGGAAGATATAACTAACCACTGGGAGGAGGGCCCCGCATGGTCCTACTCTGTCCTCTTCAATCTGCTTGGTGCTTTTGCTGTTGCAGAGCTCCTGTGAGGCAGGGTGCTGTGCAGCAGCAGCACTGAGGACGGCGTCCACAGTAACAGCCTCTCAGATGTATGTGAGGCACATGTGCAAGGTCAATGGCAGACTCGGTACTATTACATGAGCAGCTACTTTTTACAATTATTTTAAAACAATATATGGCAACATTGGGAGGCTGCTTTCCTTTAAAATGGTTCAATGTTTTTAGTTTGGACAAGACATGACTAAATTAATTTTCACATGATTGTGCTCAGGCACAAGCTCATGCATGAGGCATGACCAAAAATAGTTCTGGAAAGATAAGACCAGTCTACAAGCCAAGGGCACACACATGATGGGGGGCACCTTTCGACGGTGGGGACACAGGAGGAGCATGCTGAGAAACCCTGTGAACCAACCTTCCCACCGCCAAGGTTACTGCCAAGGTTGCAGCCTCCACCACTGCAGCTCTGACTCACAGTTTACATTGCTGAAGTCAAATAAAATATAGAGACGAATCTCT
>NW_016832418.1:0-1215 GCF_001698545.2 Rhinopithecus bieti | reverse complement strand
ATCCTTTTCAACATAGCCCTCAATGAGGTCCCAAATATCACTTTGCAGAGTCCACGACAACAGTGTTAGTAAACTGTTCCAAGAAGGGAAGGGTGGAAATCTGTGTGATGAAGTCACACATCAGAAAGCAATATCTAAGAAAGCTTCTCTCTAGTTATTATCTGAGGATATACCCTTTTTCACAATGGGCCCCAAAGGGCTCCCAAATATCACTTTTCAGATTCCACGAAAAGAGTGTTAGCAAACTGCTTCCTGAGGTCTAAGCTGTAACTCTGTGAGATGAATTCACAGATCACAAAGAAGTTTCTCAGAAAGCTTCTTCACGTTTTGAACTGATGATATTTCCTTTATCAGCGTAGACCCCAATGCAATCCAAAGTAGCCCTTCTCAGGTTCCACAAAGACAGAGTTAATGGACTGTTCCAGGAAACATAAGTGTAACTGTGTGAGATGAATTCACACATCACCAAGAAGTTTCTAAGAAATCTTCTTTCTGGTTTTCATCTGAGGTATTTCCTTTGTCAATGTAAGCTTCACTGAGCTAGGAAGTATCCCATTGCGGCTTTCAAGAAAACTGTGTTAGCAAACTGTTCACTGAAGAGAAACGTCAAACTCTGTGAGTTGCATTCATACATTGAAGTGCATTTTCCAAGTAGGATTCCTTCCAGTTTTTATCTGAAGATATGTCGTTTTTCACCATAGCCCTCAATGAGCTCCAAATTATCACTTGGCAGAATTCACGGCAACAGTGTTAGCAAATGGCTCCAAGAAGGGAAGGGTGGATCTCTGTGTGATGAAGTCACACATCAGAAAGCAATCTCTCAGAAAGCTTCTCTGTAGTTATTAATTGAGGATATTTCCTTTTTCACAATGACCCCCAATGGGCTCCCAAATATCACGTTGCAGTTTCCACGAACAGAGTGTTAGCAAACTGCTTCCTGAGGTCTAAGCTGTAACCCTTTGACATGAATTCACAGATCACAAAGAAGTTTCTCAGAAAGCTTCTTTCTCGTTTTGAACTGATGATATTTCCTTTATCAGCGTAGGCCTCAATGCGATCCAAAGTAGCCCTTTTCAGGTTCCTCAAAGACAGTGTCAATGGACTGTTCCAGGAAACATAAGTGTAACTCTGTGAGATGAATTCACATATCACCAAGAAGTTTATAAGAAATCTTCCTTCTAGTTTTCATCTGAGGATATTTCCTTTGTCACCGTA
>NW_016832417.1:0-4164 GCF_001698545.2 Rhinopithecus bieti | reverse complement strand
ATCATTGTAAATTTTACTCCAGGTGAATCTAATTCAGGGGCACACTTTGAGCACCATTTTCTTTTGAAGTAAGAGAATTGTTTGCCCTTGAATTTTTTTTTTTTTTTTTTTTAATAGAGACAGGGTCTCACTATGTTGCCCAGACTGGTCTTGAACTCTTGGGCTTAAGTGATCCTCCTACCTTGGCCTCCCAAAGTGCTGGGATTACTGGCATGAACCATCACTCCTGGCCTGTTTGCCCTTTTTTGGGGGTAAGGGTAAGGGCCATGTATGTCCAAACTTTGATCATCTTTTATTCTCTTTTTTTATCCTTTGCCTTTCAGAGTTATTTAGTCAGTAATCCCTGCCCTTAATACTTTCTCTTATTCAGCCTTTCCTTCCCATTCCCATTGGTTGAGGCCTGTATTTTTTCACTTGGCTTTCTGTTTTTTTTTTTTTTTTTTTCTCTCTAAACTTTGAAGGGTCCTTCTCATATCTTTTCTTTTGAAACACCTCTTTAAGCCAGAGTAATTTTTATTTCTTACGAAGAAACCTAGACTTTTTTTTTTTTTTTTTTTGAGATGGAGTCTCGCTCTGTCGCCCTGGCTGGAGTGCAGTGCCGCGATCTTGGCTCACTGCAACCTCTGTCTCCCGGGTTGAAGCAATTGTCCTGCCTCAGCCTCCCGAGTAGCTGGGACTATAGGCACATGCTGCCACACCCGCAAATTATTTTTGTATTTTAGTAGAGACGGGGTTTCATTGTGTTGCCCAGGCTGGTCGCAAACTCCTGAGCTCAGGCAATCTACCCGCCTCGACCTCCCGAAGTTCTGGGATTACAGGCATGAGCCACCACACCCAGCCTAGATTTTTTAATATTGACATTCAGTGCTTTTTATAATCCGGTCCCATTTTACCTCTATGATGTGGACTTTTGGACTTGGAAGTAACTTTTGAAGTTAACTGGTTCAACTGTCTTCCTTTTTTCACCTCCTAGATATATTACTGCCTAAAACACTGATGTTTGGCTGTCATGTATTGCCTTCTTATACTGACATTTTCCAGAGTATCTTGCATTATCAGGTTGAGAGAGGAATCTGTCCTAAACATCTTTTCACTGACTGAATAATTCCATTTGTTTGTTCAGTCATTCATTCAGCAAATATTTTTCAACAGACTTGTGTGCTACATACTGTGCAAGGTACTGGAAATGTAGTCAAATAGACGTGCCTCTTATCCTCAAGTAGAATTCAAGGAGGGAGGCGGGAAGTCAGATACTTCAGTCCATTTGTGATACAGGCTATAGCAGAGCTTTGCATAGGATGCTGAGGAGGCTTTGAGGCAGGACCTCCAAGAGTTGAATGTAGGGAGGCTCCCTAAAAGAGTCTATCTGCCGTGGGTGTTATTTCTCTCCTGTCTGCTATACTCCTTCCCCAGCAACCCCTCAATAGCTCCTAATACATTACTAAGTAAATAATCAGCCTTAAATAAAGATTTAAAAGTGTTTTTGTTGAATTTAATTGACTATTTTAAGAAGAAGTATTCTTCTCCAATCTTTGGCTCTGACCAAATGGAAATATTTGTAGTCTCCATATATGTTAAAGGCTTTTTTCTCTTTCTCTCCTTTTTTTTTTTTTTTGCACATACTGTCTATCTCCTATGTCTGAAGTGCTCTTCCTTCTTTCTCTGCACATGGAAATTATGTCTAGAAGCCTCCCTGCTCCCCTTCAGTTCTTCCCTGACCTAGATGTAAGCAACATCTCCTTTTTCTCAATTTACATAGTTTTTCAGTGCTTCCCTTAGGTATTACTCACGCTTCCACTGATAGCAAACATTTATTTGTTTTTCTCATTGACTAAGCTCAGTGCTCCTTGATGGCAGGGATTCTGTATCCCCTGAAGTGCCTAGCACTGTACCTTGGTGAAAGTAGGTGTTTGATGAGAACTGACAGAAGAGTGAAAAGTGTATAAAGAAAGCTTCTGTTTTGTTACTGGCATCTTTCAATGAAAAGGATTCTTCCTGGCATAGTCAAGAATGTTTTAGGTATAGTTGAAATCAACATAATAATGCTGTGTATCTCAAGCTTCCATTTCTAGTAAAGCTCTCTGGGTTACATACCAAGGTTCCAAAACTTCCTGCCACTCATTGAGGTGATAGTTATGTTTCATTTGAAAATAAATGATTTTGGAAGGTTTACTTTTGTGCTCTGTGATGCCTCAATCTGTATTTTAGTTACTTGCTGTTTTTACAATGCAGTGTAATATGGAGTATTAAATTATGTGGTTTAGTTTGTTATTGGTGCACTACAGGACCTGTTAAGCATTTGTGGTTAGTGAGTCAAAAAGCACCACTGTTTACCTGCACTTGCTGTAGTTGTGATTAGTGCCTTTCTGTTCTGAGGGACGTGTATGACACTCTTTCATAAGATCTTGTTACATTGGCCCTGATTATTCTTTCAGCAGTCTCAACAAGGAAACTTTTTTGTGTAGCTTATGTTACTGAACACTTGAATGGTAAGAAAAAAGACCCAAATATTTTATTTCAGAATTTCCAAATCTGCTTGGAATTGCTTGGTTTTGGAAATAGATTTTTATGTACTTTATTGGTCACAGTTAAGAGGAGTTAAGGAAGAACCAGAAAATAGATGCTCTTGTAAGTTTGTCATCATCTAATTTTGCTGTTAAGTTTAAGTAATAAAATACTTTTCTGAGTTGTCTTTTAGGAAGATAAATGGTTTGCATTTGGAAATCAGTAGTCAATTTTGGCTGTGCCTCTGCCTGCTGTTTTAATGTTAATAAGGCCGCTTTAGGGGCTCACTTATTTCTTAGATGAAATAATGACCATAGTTATATAAGAAGCTTCAAATAGCTCAAAGAGTTTTGGACCTTTGTAACAATCTCATGAACATCTGTATTATCCCCTGGCAGGTTGGTTTCTGCAGGAAATGACCCACCTATGTAACTAATTGCCTAGGGTTAGATCCATAGCAGGACAAGCTCTGGGATGATGTTCTAGTCACCAGGACATACTATTTCTGTTGTTATGAATTGGGAATAGGAAAGCAATCCTATTTGGAGTTCAGAATGTGAGGTGTAATTATTTTGCACTTTTAGAGGCTTTGGAATTTTGAAGGTCAATCTCAGATGGTGTAGAGAGATTTGCTGCAGCTGCCCGTGGGATTTTGTAGCATGATTTTTCAAGGCTGAGATCTTCTCCCTTTTACTTCATGCGGCCCATGACTCATTCTTCCCTGTCATGCATCTCTCCTAAACTCCTGTCATGGCCTTTCATGTTTCTTTTACTGCTGCATGCCTTTGCATGTGTTATTTACTTTACCATAATGCCTTCTTTACCAGCGTGATAGAATTTTCACTCATCCTTTAAAACTTAGCTTTCTCTTCCTGAACCTATACCAAGAGCATATCTTTTCTTCCCCAATTAGTTGTTACTATTGGTACTATGTACCATGTTCTATTGGTACTATGTGCGTACCTTCTGTTAATTAGCACAAGATACTCTGAGTTATACTTAGCTGTCTGTGTATGAGTCTCTACAACTAGTGTGGGACCTCCTTATGAGTATAGATCATGTAGTAGTTTTTCCATTCTTAATGTTTGTATTAGATCCCTACTATATGTTTATAAAATGAATGCAATTTATATACATTAAGTTTTCATATTAACGATAAGATCTCTTTTTATTATATTTTAAGTTCTAGGGTACATGTGTACAACGTGCAGGTTTGTTACATATGTATACATGTGCCTTGTTGGTGTGCTGCACCCATTAACTCGTCATTTACATTAGATATATCTCCTAATGCTATCCTTCCCCCCTACCCCCCCACATTGGACCCAGTGTGTGATGCTCCCCTTCCTGTGTCCAAGTGATCTCATTGTTCAATTCCCACCTATGAGTGAGAACATGCGGTATTTGGTTTTCTGTTCTTGCGATAGTTTGCTGAGAATGATGGTTTCCAGCTGCATCCATGTCCCTACAAAGGACACGAACTCATCCTTTCTTATGGCTGCATAGTATTCCATGGTGTATATGTGCCACATTTTCTTAATCCAGTCTGTCATTGATGGACATTTGGGTTGATTCCAAGTCTTTGCTATTGTGAATAGTGCCGCAATAAACATATGTGTACATGTGTCTTTATAGCAGCATGACTTATAATACTTTGGG
>NW_016832416.1:0-1216 GCF_001698545.2 Rhinopithecus bieti | reverse complement strand
TGATGTGTGAATTCATCTCACAGAGTTATACTTATGTTTTTTGGAGCCGGCCATTAACACTGTGTTTCAGGAATCTGAGAAGGGCTACTTTGGATCGCATTGAGGCTTACGGTGATAAAGGAAATATCATCAGTTAAAAACGAGAAAGAAGCTTTCTGAGAAACTTCTTTGTGATCTGTGAATTCGTCTCACAGAGTTACAACTTATTGCTCAGAACAAGTTTGCTAACACTCTTTTCGTACAAACTGCAAGGTGATATTTGGGAGCAAATAGAGGCCCATGGTAAAAAAGGAAATATCCTCGGATAATAACTAGAGGCAAGGTTTCTGAGAGATTGCTTTCTGACGTGTGACTTCATCACACAGAGTTCCACCCTTCCCTTCTTGGAACAGTTTGCTAACACTGTTCTCGTGGATTCAGCAAAGTGATATTTGGGAGGTCATTGAGGGCTATGGTGAAAAATGAAATATTCTCAGACAGAAACTGGAAAGAACCCTTCCGAGAAATTGCATTGTTACGTGTGAATGTAACTCACAGAGTTACAAGTTTCTCTTCAGTGATGAGATTGCTATCACAGTTTCCTTGAAATCTGCAATTGGATACTTCTTAGCACAGTGAAGCCCACGGTGTCAAAGGAAATATCCTCAGAAGAAAACTGGAAGAAACTTTCTTAGAAACTTCTTCGTTATGTGTGAATTCATCTCACAGAGTTACACTTTTGTTTCCTGGAGCAGGCCGTTAACACTGTCTTTCAGGAATCTGAGAAGGTTTACTTTGGATCGCATTGAGGCCTACGCTGATAAAGTAAATATCATCAGTTAAATACGAGAAATTAGCTTTCTGAGAAACTTCTTTGTGATCTGTGAATTCGTCTCACAGAGTTACAACTTATTGCTCAGAACAAGTTTGCTAACACTCTTGTTCTGGAATCTGCAAAGTCATATTTGGTAGCCAATAGAGGCCCATGGTTAGAAAGGAAATGTCCTCAGATAATAACTAGAGAGAAGCTTTCTGAGAGATGGCTTTCTGATGGGTGACTTCATCACACCGAGTTCCACCGTTCCCTTCTTGGAACAGTTTGCTAACACTGTTCTCGTGGATGCAGCAAAATAATATTTGGGAGCTCATTGAGGTCTATGGTGAAAAAGGAAATATCCTCAGACAGACTGGAAAGAATGCTTCTGAGAAACTGCATTGTGATGTGTGAATGTAACTC
>NW_016832415.1:0-1089 GCF_001698545.2 Rhinopithecus bieti | reverse complement strand
TGGAAGAACATTCCATGCTCATGGATAGGAAGAATCAATACCGTCAAAATGGCCATACTACCCCAGGTAATTTATAGATTCAAGGCCATCCCCATCAATCTACCAATGACTTTCTTCACAGAATTGGAAAAAACTACTTCAAAGGTCATATGGAACCAGAAAAAGAGCCTGCATTGACAAGATAATCCTAAGCAAAAAGAACAAACCTGGAGGTATCATGCTACCTGACTTCAAACTGTACTACAAGGCTACTATAACCAAAACAGCATGGTACTGGTACCAAAACAGAGAGATAGAGACCAATGGAACACAGCAGAGGCCTCAGAAATAATACCACACATCTACAACCATCTGATCTTTAACAAACCTGACAAAGCAAGAAATGGGGAAAGGATTCCCTATTTAATAAATGCTGCTGGGAAAACTGGCTAGCCACATGTAAAAAGCTGAAACTGGATCCCTTCCTTACACCTTACGCAAAAATTAATTCAAGATGGATTAAAGACTTAAATGTTAGACCTAAAATCATAAAAATCCTAAAAGAAAACCTAGACAATACCATTCAGGACATAGGCAGGGGGAAGAACTTCATGACTAAAACACCAAAAGCAATGGCAACAAAATCCAAGATAGACAAATGGGATCTAATTAAACTAAAGAGCATCTGCACAACAAAATAAACTACCATCAGAGTGAACAGGCAACCTACAGAATGGGAGAAAATTTTGCAATCTACCCATCTGACAAAAGGCTAATATCCAGAATCTACAAAGAACTTAAACAAATTTACAAGAAAAAAACAACCCCATCAAAAAGTGGGCAGAGGATGTTAACAGACACATCTCAAAAGAAGACATTTATGCAGCCAACAGTCATATGAAAAAATGCTCATCATCACTGGCCATCAGAGAAATGCAAATCAAAACCACAATGAGATACCATCTCACACCAGTTAGAATGGCGATCATTAAAAAGTCAGGAAACAACAGGTGCTCGAGAGGATGTAGAGAAATAGGAACCCTTTTACACTGTTGGTGGTAGTATAAACTAGCTCAACCATTGTGGAAGACAGTGTGGCGATTCCTCAAG
>NW_016832414.1:0-1149 GCF_001698545.2 Rhinopithecus bieti | reverse complement strand
AAAGACCAAAACCACATGATTATCTCATAGATGCAGAAAAGGCCTTCAACAACAGTTAACAGCCCTTCATGCTAAAAACTCTCAATAAACTAGGTATTGATGAAATGTATCTCAAAATACTAAGAGCTATTTATGACAAACCCACAGCCAATATCATACTGAATGGGCAAAACTGGAAGCATTCCCTTTGAAAACTGGCACAAGACAGGGATGACCTCTCTCACCACTCCTATTCAACATAGTATTGGAAGTTTTGGCCAGGGCAATCAGACAGGAGAAAGAAACAAAGACGACTGAATTAGGAAAAGAGGAAGTCAAATTGTGCCTGTTTGCAGATGACATACATGATTGTATATTTAGAAAACCCCATCATCTCAGCCCAAAATCTCCTTAAGCAGATAACCAACTTTAGCAAAGTCTTAGGAAACAAAATCAATGTGCAAAAATCACAAGCATTCCTATACACCAATAACAGACAGAGAGTCAAATGATAAGTGAACTCCCATTCACAATAGCTTCAAAGAGAATAAAATACCTAGGAATCCAACTTACAAGGGATGTGAAAAACCTCTTCAAGGAGAACTACAAACCACTGCTCAATTACATAAAAGAGGACACAAACAAATGGAAGAATATTCCATGCTCATCAATAGGAAGAATCAGTATCGTGAAAATGGCCATACTGCCCAAGGTAATTTATAGATTCAATGCCATCCCCATTAAGCTACCAATGACTTTCTTCACAGAATTAGAAAAAACTACTTTAAAGTTCATATGGAACCAAAAAAGAGGCCACACTGCCAAGACAATCCTAAGCCAAAAGAATAAAGCTGGAGGCATCATGCTACCTGAATTCAAACTATACTACAAAGCTACAGTAACCAAAACAGCATGGTACTGGTACCAAAATAGAGATATAGACCAATGAAACAGAACAGAGTCCTCAGAAATAATACCACACATCTACAACCATCTGATCTTTGACAAACCTGACAAAAACAAGAAATGGGGAAAGGATTCCCTATTTAATAAATGATGCTGGGAAAACTGGCTAGCCATATGTAGAAAGCTGAAACTGGATCCTTTCCTTACACCTTACACAAATTAATTCAAGATGGATTAAAGACTTAAATGTTAGACCTAAAACCA
>NW_016832413.1:0-4166 GCF_001698545.2 Rhinopithecus bieti | reverse complement strand
CTTTATCCAGTTTGCCAGTCTGTGTCTTTTAATTGGACCATTTAAATTAATATCATTATGTGTGAACTTGATCCTGTCATTATGATATTAGCTGGTTATTTTGCTCGTTAGTTGATGCAGTTTCTTCCTAGCATCGACGGTCTTTACATTTTGGCATGTTTTTGCAATGACTAGTACCAGTTGTTCCTTTGGGAATTGTAATCTAAACCCTGATTTTTCTCATTTGTTTCAGTGACTCAGTATGAAAAGTTTACATAAGCTTCACAGTGAGAAGCAATGACACAGTATACACAAAACTACAGATGAAATGTAGACATAGCTACTCAAGGCAACAAGGTATTCAAATACATTTTGTTGTAGAAATTTTTCCAACAATAAATACTTTCTTTGAGTGAATATAATTACCTAATTAAGACTAAAGTAAGTTAAGAAACAATAAAAGTGTATTAAAGGATATTTTTAAGCATCCCTCATAGTTAAAGTTTTATTATTGCTTCTGGTCTACTGTCAGTAATTTTCCAATAGCTATATTTTGCTTCACAAAATGTGATGAAGAGAATATTTAATAAAAAGTTAGAAAATGTTTTTTTCTCCTGGATAATAAAAATTAGGAATATTCTAACCCTGTAATCAATTGTCACAGTATGTTGTCGAGGAATGGGAATCCACTCAATATTTAAATCCTGCTCTAAGAGAATGCAACCTTGTTAAACACTTAGAATTGCTAGAGTTTATTCAATTTAGCAAGAAAATAGATAGATGGAGATAGGTGGATATGCAGATGGTCTACTTTGTGTCTGACTCAGTCATATCCTGTAGCTACAAAAATGAATAAAGCTCTGTCCTGTGTTTAAGGAGGCTGTAACCTTGTGGTGTTTTGGAAGTAATTTTCACAGCCCATTACTCTAAGTAAGGTTTGCATAGGACTTTATGACAGAGATAGGGGATGCTCAAAGAGTCTAAGACAACATTAATCACTAATGAGAAATATTTAGCATTACCTTGAAAATGAGTAAAAGACAGTAAAACAAAGAATATGAGCAGAGACTGAGCATAAGCAAATGCAGTAAAGCAGTTCCATATCACTAGAACATACAACTCAGTAACAGATTTGGTCAGAATTGAAACAAGGAAAAACAGGAAGAAACTATTAGGTCATGGAGAATCTTGAATGAGGACTTGGAACTTGTACGTTAGCCTGTGGAGACTGTTGCTTCCATAGTCCCAGTGAGAAGTGATGAGCATCTACAACTGGGATGGAGAGAAGGAACAGATATTGGACATATTAAAAGACAAAATGAATCATTGGTTGACTATGATGGTTAATAATAATTACTTCCATTGACTGAACATTTGCTGTGTGTCAAGTACTTTTCTTTACATGTTTTATCTCATTTGATCCTCATTTCCTCCCTATGAAGTAAGACCTCTTGTTGTTCCATTTTACAAATAAGATAACTGAGGCACTGGCAGGTTTTAATGCTATGACATGAGCAGGACTGATACTCAGGTAGTTGAAATCCAGGGGTATTTTTCCCATTTATCTATGCTGTCTGGAAGAGGAGGTGGGAATAACACAAAGTATTATATTTTTATTTTGAGCAAAATGTAGATGGTATCTGAAAATGTAAAAATTGTCCACATAAATTTTATTTTATTTCTTATTTATTGACTTTTGTACATGAATAAGTTCTTTAGTGGTGATTTCTGGGATTTTGATGTATCCATCACACAAACAGTGTACACTGTACCCAATGTGTAGTCTTTTATCCCTCTCTCCATCCCACCCCTTCTCCTGAGTCCCCAGAGTCCATTGTATCATTCTTATGCCTTCGTGTACTCATAGCTTAGCTCCCACTTATGAGTGAGAACATATGATGCTTGGTTTTCCATTTCTGATTTACTTCACTTAGAATAATGGTCTTCAATTCCATCCAGGTTGATGTGAATGTCATTATTTTGTTACATTTTATGACTAAGTAGTATTCCATGGTTGCTGTAAACATGCATGTTCAAGTAGGTTTTTTGTATAATGACTTATTTTCCTCTGGGAAATAAGTCCCCTGGCATGGGACTGCTGGATAAAACGGTAAATCTACTTTAAGTTCTTTAAGGAATCTCCACACTGTTTCCCATAGTGCTTGTACTAGTTTACATTCCCACCAACAGCGTAAAAACCTCACTTAAATTTTAAAAGAAAAGATGTATTAGTTTTCTATTGCTGCTATGGCCAATTAACCACACATTTATTGTCTTAAATCAACACATATTAAATTATCTTACATTTGTTGAGATCAGAAATCTGAAATGAGTCTTACCAGGATAAAGTCAAGGTATCAGCAGGGTTGCATTCCTTCTGGAGGCTATAAAGTTCTGTTTACTTGACTTTTCCAGCTTCTAGAGGCAATCAACATTCATTGGCTGTGACCTGCTTCCATCTTCAGACCCAGCAATGGTTAGTTGATTCTTATATCATATCACTCTCACATTGAATTCTGTGACTCTTTTCCACTTTTAAAGACTCTTACAATTACATTGGATCTACCTGGATCATCCAATATGATCTCTCTATTATAAGGTCAGCTGATTAGCAACCTTAATTCTATCTACTACCTTAATTTCCCCCGCTATGTAATACAAAATATTCCCAAATTCTGTGAATTAGGACATGAACACAGTTGGAGGCCTTTATTGTGCCTACTACAGATGTCTGTAATAACCTAATTGACGGTAATAACCAAGCCAACAAAAATTATTTTCAGCTCTTATTAACAAAATATATTAACTACAAAAGTCTTCTTACCTTCAAGTATGAGAATATGTTGGAACATTTACAGAGAATGCTGTCCAGGAAACACAGCCACTTCAAAAATTGTTGTCTTGCATAGCTCCTCTGAAATAGCTCCAGAAATAGCTGAATTATCAGAAACTACCACATTAAGGATCATTCTCCTTACTTTTATCTCCTTTGTGAGGGGAAATTTTTCAAGATTGTATAACGAGAGTATTGCATGGATGTTATCGTCCAAGTCTGAAAAAGAGCTGCTTCTCAGAAGATCCAACACCCCATTTATTTTTAAATAAGTTTACATTATACCTCAGTCATGACAGTTACAGTGAATTTGTCTCCTAATCCAGTCTGACATAGAAACTTCTTTGCATGATCATATTCCTCCTTATTTGCTTCCTATTTATTATTGATTAATATACTCAGTGCATTATGCAGCATTTGGATTTCATACTGTTCTTTCACAGTATTCGAGTAAGAGAGTTTGTGCAGTTACAAATTTAAGGGACTGAGTTTAATGATTTTGAGCAAATAAAAAAGGATGCTTGGTAGTGAGGGAACAAATCCATCTTTAGAGAGAATCAATAATTCACATGAAGAAAGCAAAGGATTTGAAATGTGTGGGGACAGAAAGTGAATTTATCTCAACTTCACCAAATAGTTGAATGCATGACTCTAAGATCAAAGAGTGTGTTACAAGACGGGGATGAGGCTAAAAGTCTAGAATGAGCACATCAGAATCACAGTGGGGTTACTGTGGGACTCATTTCACTGTTATCCTCAAGGAGCTGACATTTATACCAGGACTGTCATGGTATTGAAGAGGTAAATACAGATGAGATAACCACATGACACACAGGATCTAAATACACAGCCAGATAAAACAAATATGTGGTAATGTATCTACAAAATTGCATATAAAATATTAAGCAGAAGAAATGACCATATGCATATGCATATTAATGTCTTATATTCCTACTCTTTATCTAAAAGAGCATGTCTTTATGGAAATAACTTAATAACTTGCACAATAATATCCACCTCTCAAAGTCAATTATTGAGATATACTTTAAATAGCAGATGCATTTTTTCCATTACAAACTTTCTCTCAAGTTGAAAGAGAAGCATTATATAATATCTATTTTAAGCTTGAATTCATCTTTAATAATTCAATAATTATTTATTGATCATCTTTGTATGTGTGGCTACAATTCCAAAGATCCCAAATAAACAATTGCCTAGTGGGTTTTAATAACCTGCAGGATTCTTATAAATTTCCAATGAAGGAATCTAATTAGCTAAGGCTATCAATTAGATTTATTGTTTTCTTAAATAAAATTCTAACCTCAATGCCTAGAATCACTCTACTCTAAAAAAG
>NW_016832412.1:0-4164 GCF_001698545.2 Rhinopithecus bieti | reverse complement strand
TATAATTCTTTTCATGGTTTAGTTTGGTAGCAGTGATTTTGGGGAATCTGAGAAGGGATATGTTGGATCGCATTGAAGCCTATGGTGACAAAGGAAATATCCTCAGATAAAACTAGAAAGAACATTTCATAGAAACTGTTTTTTGATTTGTGAATTCATCTCAGAGAGTTGCACTGTTCTTTTCATTGAGCAGTTTGCTAGTCGTGTTTTCTTGCAATCTGCAATGGGATATTTTGGAGCACATTGAAGCTTATGGTGACAAAGGACATATCCTCATGTAAAACAAGAAAGAAGCCTTCTGTGAAACCACTTTGTGGTATGTTAATTCATTTCACAGAGTTACAAAATTCTCTTCATGGATCAGTTTGGTAGTGCTGTTTTGGGGAATCTGGAAAGGGATATTTTAATCGCATGGAAGACTATGGTAACAAAGGAAATGTCCTCAGATAAAACTAGACAAAAGCATTATGATAAAGTTCTTTGTGATGTGTGATTTCATCTCACAGAGTTACATGACTCTTTCCAAGGAGCAGGTTGTTAGCACTGTTTTTGGGGAATCTGAGAAGGGATAGTTTGGATTGCATTGAAGCCTATAGTGACAAAGTAAATAGCCTCAGATAAAAACCGAAAGGAAGATTTCTGAGACACTGCTTTGTGATGTGTGAATTCATCACACCAAGTTACACCATCCTTTTCTTTTTTTTTTAATTTCTTTTTTTTATTATTATACTTTAAGTTCTAGGGTACATGTGCATAATGTGCAGGTTTGTTACATATGTATACTTGTGCCATGTTGGTGTGCTGCACCCATCAACTCGTCAGCACCCATCAAGTCATCATTTATATCATGTATAACTCCCCAATGCAATTCCTCCCCCCTCCCCCCTCCCCATGATAGGCCCATCCTTTTCAATGAGCAGATTGATAACTCGGTTTTCGGGGAATCTGCACTAAGATATTAGTGAGCTCATTGAAGTCTATGGTGACAAAGGAAATATCCTCAGATAAAAACAACAAGGAAACTTTCTGAGAAACGACTTTGTGATGTGTGAGTTCATCTCACAGAGTCACAGGATTCTCTTCCTGGATCAGTTTGGGGGCAGGGGATTTGACGAATCTGAGAAGTGACATTTTGGATCGCATTGAAGGCTATAGTGAAAGAGGAAATAGCCTCACATAAAAACTGGAAAGAATATTTGTGAGAAACACCTTTGTGATTTTTGAATTCATGTCACAGAGTTACACTGTTGTTTTCATAGAGCCATTTGCTGACACTGTTTTCGTTGAATCTGCAAAGGGATATTTGGGAGTGCATTGAGGTCTATGGTGAGAAAGGAAATATCCTCAGATAAAAACTAAAGAGAAACTTTCTGAGAAACTGCTTTGTGATGTGTGAATTCATCTCATCAGGTTACACTGTACTTTACATTTTGCAGTTTGCTAACATTGTTTTCTTGGAATCTATCTGCAATGGGATATTTCTGACTATTGAAGCTTATTTTGACAAAGGAAATAGCTTCATATAAAATCGAGAAAGAATCCTTCTGAGAAACTGCTTTGTCATATGTTAATTCATAACACAGAGTTACATGATTCTTTTCATGGATCAGTTTGGTAGCACTCATTTTGGCATTCTGAGAAGGGATATTTTGAATTGCATTGAAGCCTGAGGTGACAAAGGAAATATCCTCACATAAAAACTAGAAAGAAGCTTTCTGAGAAAGTTCTTTGTGGTGTGTTATTTCATCTCATAGAGTTACACCTTTCTATTCATGGAGAAGTTTCCTAACACTCTTTTCGTGGAATCTGAAAAGGGATATTTGGGAGCACTTTGAGTCCTATGGTGAGAAAGGACATATCCTCAGATAAAAACTAGAAAGAAGCTTTCTGATAAACTGCTTTGTGATGTGTGAATTCATGTCACAGAGTTACACTGTTCTTCAATGAGCAGTTTGCTAACTCTTTTTTTTTTTGGTGTCTGTAATAGGATGTTTTGGAGTGTTTTCAATCTTCTGGTGACAAAGGAAATATCCTCATGTAAAAACTAGAAAGAAGCTTTCTGAGAAACCGCTTTGTGATGTGTTAATTCAAATCATGGAGTTACATGGTTCCTTTCATTGATCAGTTTGGTAGCACTGTTTTTGGGAAATCTGAGAAGGGATATTTAGGATTGCATTGAAGCCTATGGTGACAAAGGAAATATCCTCAGATAAAAACTAGAAAGAAGCTTGCTGAGAAAGTTCTTCATGATATGTGCATTCGTCTCACAGAGGTACACCTTTCTATTCAATGAGGAGTTTGATAACACTGTTTTCGTGGAATTTGCAATAGGATATTTTGGAGCGCATTGAAGCCTATAGTGAAAATAGAAATATCCTCAGATAAAAACAAAAAGAAACATTCTGAGAATCTGCTTTGTGATGTGTGAATTCATCTCACAGATTTACATTGTTCTTGTCATTGACTAGTTTGCTAACATTATTTTCTTGAAATCGGCAATGGGATATTTCAGAGCACATTGAAGTTTATGGTGACAAAGGAAATATTCTCAGACAAAAACTGGAAAGAAGCTTTCTGAGAAATGGCTTTGTGATTTGTGAATTCATCTCATGGAGTTACACCTTATTTTCTTGGGGCACTTTACTAACACTGATTTCATGAAATCTGCATAGGGATATATGGGAGCACCTTGAGGCCTATGGTGAAATAGGAAATATCCTCAGATAAAAATGAGAAAGAAGCTTTCTGAGAAACTGCTTTGTGATGTATGAGTTCATCTCACAGAGTTACAATGTTCTTTTCATTGAGCAATTGGCTAACACTGTTTTCGAGGTATCTGCAAAAGGATATATTGGAATGCATTGAGACCTATGGTAAAAAACGAAATATCCTCAGATAAAAACTAGAAGGAAGCTCTCTGAGAAACTGTTTTGTGATGTGCTAATTCATCTCACAGAGGTATACGATTGTTTTCATAGAGCATTTTGGTAGCACTGTTTTGGGGAATCTGAGAAGGAATATTTTGGATTGCATGGAAGCCTATGGTGACAAAAGAAATATCATCAGACAAAAGGTAGAGAGAAGCCTTCTGAGAAAAAACTTTGCTTTGTGTAAAATCATCTCATAGAGTTACACCTTAATTTTCATGGAACAGTTTGCTTACACTGTTTTAGTGGAATCTGCAAAGAGATATTTGAGAGTACATTGAGGTCTATGGTGACAAAGGAAATATCCTCAGCGAAAACTAGAAGGAAACTTTCTGAGAAACTGTTTTGTGATGTGTGAATTCATCACACAGAGTTACACTGTTCTTTTCATAGAGCAGTTTGCTAACACTGTTTTCTTGGAATCTGCAGTGGGATATTTCTGATCACATTGATGCTTACATTCACAAAGGAAATATTCTCAGACTAAAACTAGAAAGAAGCTTTCTGAGAAACTACTTTTTCATTTTTGAATTCATCTCACAGAGTTACTGGATATTTCTCCTGGAGCAGTTTAGTAGCACTGTTTTGGGGGAATCTGAGAAGGGATAATTTGAATTGCATTGAAGCCTATGGTGACAAAGGAAATATCCTTATCCAAAAACTAGAAAGAAGTTTTCTGAGAAAGCTCTTTGTGATGTGTGAATTCATCTCACAAAGTTACAACTTTATTTTAATGGAGCAGTTTTCTAACACTGTTTTTGTGGCATCTGCAAAGAGATATTTTGAGCACATTGTGACCTACGGTGATAAAGGAAATATCCTCAGATAAAAAAGAGAAAGAAGCGTTCTGGGACAATGCTTTGTGATGTGTTAATTCATTTAAGAGTGTTACATGATACTTTTCATGGCTCATTTGATAGCGCTGTTTTTGGGGATTCTGAGAAGGCATATTTTAGATCGCATTGAAACCTGTGTTGACAAAGAAAATACCCTCAGAAAAAACCATAAAGAAACTTTCTGAGAAAGTTCTCTGTGTTGTGTGAATTCATCTCACAGAGTTACACCATTCTTTTCATTTTTTTTTCATTTAACCTAATTTTATTCATGCTTGCCTTGGGATGGGGAATAGATCATTCAGCAAAACATACAGTAAAACAAAATGTCTTATCATGTACAACTTTTAAACTACAATAATGATGTACCTTAAGTGCTTCCATGCACACAAGTCTAACATTCG
>NW_016832411.1:0-796 GCF_001698545.2 Rhinopithecus bieti | reverse complement strand
ATCTCTTTGCAGAATCCACGACAACACTGTTAGCAAACTGTTACAAGAAGGGAAGGGTGCAACTCAGTGTGATGAAGTCACATATTAGAAAGCAATCTCTCAGAAAGCTTCTCTCTAGATATCATGTGAGGTTTCTTCCTTTTTTACCATGGGCCCCTATGGGCTCCCAAATATCACTTTACAGAATCCACCACAACATTGTTAGCAAACTGTTCCAGGAAGGGAAGGGTGGACCTCTTTGTGATGAAGTCACACATCAGAAGACAATCTCGCAGAAATCTTCTCTCTATTTATTATGTGAGGATACTTCCTTTTTCACCATGGGCCCCTATGGGCTCCCAAATATCATTTTGCAGAATCCACGACAACAGTGTTAGCAAACTGTTCCAAGAAGGGAAGGGTGGAACTCAGTGTGATGAAGTCACACATCAGAAAGCAGTCTCTCAGAAAGCTACTCTCTAGTTATTATGTGAGGATATTTCCTTTTTCACCATGGGCCCATTTGGGCTCAAAAATATCACTTTGCAGTTTGCACAAAAGAGTGGTAGCAAACTGCTTCCTGAGGTCTAAGTTGTAAGTCTGTGAGATGAACTCACTGATGAGAAAGAAGATTCTCAGAAAGCTTCTTTCACGTTTTGAACTGAAGAAATTTCCTTTATCAGCTTAGGCCTCAATGCGATCCAAAGAAACCCTTCTCAGGTTTCTCAAAGACAGTGTTAATGGACTACTCCACGAAACTTCAGTGTAATTCTGTGAGATGAATTCACACATCACTAAGAAGTTTCTAAGAAAGCTT
>NW_016832410.1:0-1802 GCF_001698545.2 Rhinopithecus bieti | reverse complement strand
GAGACAGAGTCTCACTCTGTTGCCCAGTGAGCAATCCCGGCTCACTGCAACCTCCACTTCCTGGGTTCAAGCAATCCTCAGCCTCCTGAGTAGCTGGGACTACAGGCATGTGCCACCACACCTGGCTAATTTTTGTAGTAGAGACGGGGTTTCACCATGTTGGCCAGGCTGGTCGTGAACTCCTGGCCTCAAGTGATCCACCTGCCTCAGCCTCCCAAATTGCTGGTATTACAGGCATGAACCATATTTAAAAATACATTTTTAAAGAATAGTGATACAACATTTTATGTACAGCATATTCAAAACAGATATTCTGGCTGTCAAAACTTACTTGTTGGTTTGGTCCACAGGTATAGAGATCCCATTTGGAATTAAGTCAACATCATTTTGGTCCCAATGTATCTGTAACCAAAATGTTTTCAGGTACCAAATATCAAAGTAAGTCTGAATAATCAACCACCCATAATATCATTATTGCCAATACATTTTCCCCTGTATAATTGAAAATAACTTGGAGCTAAATAATTTTTTATGTAGTTCAACCTTTTAAATACATGGAAAGCAAAAAATGCCTTCCTAGTACATGTTATACATTGCTTTCATGCCTAAATTATCATTTAGTTGTTACATTATTTACACTAGTTGAATGATCACCACAGCTTCACTTTATTTGCGAGTATATAGACATGAGAAGAAGATAAGGGGAAAGTCTTGCAGTACAGAAATAAAATCTCTTTTAAAAAAGGGATCCCACGGGCCAGGCACAATGGCTCATCCCTGTAATCCTAGCACTTTGGGAGGCTGAGACAGGTGGATCACTTGAGGCCAGGAGTTAGAGACCAGCCTGGCCAACATAGCAAAAACCTGTCTCTACAAAGAATGCAAAAATTAGCCAGGCATGGTGTCGCATGCCCATAGTCCCAGCTACTTAGGAGGCTAAGGCAGGAGAATCACTTGAACCCAGGAGGCAGAGGTTGCAGTGAGCCAAGATCATGCCATTGCACTCCAGCCTGGGTGACAGAGTGAGACTCTGCCTCAATAAAGAAAAAGGAATCCCAAATTTAAGATACTATAATAAAGATTATTTTTTAGAAACAGATTAAAGTTAAACTATAATCTGACTTTCATTAGTACTCACAGAAAAGCGTATGCAGAGCGCATCTCCAATGTCATCAGCATCATCATTTAGAACTTCTTGCAAACTCCTAATGAAGATTTTGGTTTTAAAAATTGTATTTATTGATCTTATAAAGTTTCACAAGTAATTTTCAATGGAAAAAAATTGTGAACAATATAGAAATGTATAAAATATAATATAAAATTCCTATCCTCCATCTTCTCACTCCCTTTCCCTAGAGTTTACCTCTATTTACAGTTTGATTTGTTGGACCATTGTTACCACATAGACACTGCTACATCTTCATGAAAATTACAAAAATGAGCTGTTTCCTCTAGACAGTGATTCTGAACCAGGGATGACTTTGTACCCTAGGGATCATTCAGCAAAGTCTGGAGACATCTTTGGTTGTCACACTTGGAGGGAAGGTTGCTACTGGCATCCAGTGGGTGTGACCCCAAATGCTGCTAAACATCCCACAGTGCCCAGGACAGTCTCCCACAACAAAGAATTAAACAGGCCAAAAGGTCAGTATTGCCAAGGCTGAGAAACCCTGCTCTAGCATGCATCTAGCTAATATATTCTTCCACTAACAGTACACAAGAAGAGAGAGTCCTTTCCCCCAGTTTTTTGCCAACACTGTAAGAAAAACTTTTTAACAAGTGTCAATCTGTAAGTAGAAAAT
>NW_016832409.1:0-1139 GCF_001698545.2 Rhinopithecus bieti | reverse complement strand
AATCGGGTAAGCGGCCCCTTTTACTCTCTTCTCCAGCCTCTCTATCTCTCAACCTCTTTCTCCTTTCAATCTTGACACCACCCTTCAATCTCTCCCTTCTCTTAATTTCAGTTCCTTTCATTTTCTGGTAGAGACAAAGGAGACACGTTTTATCCGTGGACCCAAAATGCCGGCGCCTGTCACGGACTGGGGAAGGCAGCCTTCCCTTAGTGTTTAATCATTGCAGGGACGCCTCTCTGATTACTCACCCACGTTTCAGAGGTGTCTGACCACGCTGCAGGGACGCCTCCCTTGGTCCTTCACCCTTAGTGGCAAGCCCCGCTTTTCTGGGGAGGGGCAAGCACCCCGACCCCTTCTCTCCCTGTCTCTACCCCTTCTCTGTTTTCTGGGGAGGGGCAAGCACCCCGACCCCTTCTCTCCCTGTTTCTACCCTTTCTCTGCTTTTCTAGGGGAAGGGCAAGCATCCTGACCCCTTCTCTCCCTGCTTCTACCCCTTCTCTGCTTTTCAGGGGAGGGGCAAGAACCCCAATCTCTTCTTTTGCACCCCAACCTCTTCTTTTGCACCCCAACCTCTTCTTTTGCACCCCAACCTTTTGCACCCCGATCTCTTATTTTGTGCCCCAACCTCTTATTTTGTGCCCCAATCCCTTATTTCCGCGTCCTGACCCCTTTCCCGCTTTTCTGGAGGGCAAGAACCCCGAACTCCTTCTCTCTGTATCTCTACTCTTTCTTTTTTCTGGGCTTGCCTCCTTCACTATGGGCAACATTCCACCCTCCATTCCTCCTTCTTCTCCCTTAGCCTGTGTTCTCAAGAACTTAAAACCTCTTCAACTCACACCTGACCTAAAACCTAAATGCCTTATTTTCTTCTACGATGCCGCTTAACCCCAATACAAATTCAACAGTAGTTCCAAAGAGCCAGAAAATGGCACTTTCGATTTTTCCATCCTACAAGATCTAAATAATTCTTGTCCTAAAATGGGCAAACGGTCTGAGGTGCCTGACGTCCAGGCATTCTTTTACACGTCGGTCCCTCCCTAGTCTCTGTTCCCAATGCAACTCGTCCCAAATCTTCCTTATTTCCTTCCTGCCTGTCCGCTCAGTCCCAACCCCAAGCGTGGCTGAGTCTTTCTTTTTTT
>NW_016832408.1:0-1880 GCF_001698545.2 Rhinopithecus bieti | reverse complement strand
GTTTCAATTATTACTGTGCCTGAGGATAGCAAAAAGGCCTACCACCCAGATCGAATGTGGCCTTGCTCAACCCAGGGGTACAGAGCCCTGTGTCTGTCTCTCCTTCAGCCACAGAAGGTGGGGCTCATGTCCCCCACTGAACCAGGCCAGGCCCAACCGCTTCAGGCGTAAACCAGGGAAAGACCTGGTGCTGCCAATCAGTGTGTCCATGGAACGTGCATCCATCCGGCTGCTGGCTGTGATTTTGTGGTTCCATTCCATCCAAGACTCCTCAGCACAGCTCGCCATCCTCACCCGGGATGTGGCAGAGGGGTCTGACAGCAGCCAGGACAGAGGGAGCTGCGGGGCCCCGAGGGCTGGTTCCTGCTTCTGGAGAAGCAGTCAAGGGGGCCGCTCCTTCCTCTCCAGACAGCTGCTGGGGTCCGGGCCATGGTGGAGAGAGGAATAGAACCAAGCTTCTGATATTTCATAGTGTAAAAATCAAGGGACATTTTTAGGCCATTGCTATGGGCAAAGTTCTGGTGAGGTTTTTTTTTTTTTTTAATTAACTGACAAATAACGATTGTATATGTTTTGGGGGTACAATGGGATTTTTTGGCATGCACATACATTGTGGAATGTTTGAATAAAGCCAGCTGACATATCCGTCACCTCACACAAATAAAATTTTTTGTAGTGGGAACGTTTAAAATGTACTCTTTTAGCAACTGTGAACTATATGATAATTATTATTAACTATCGTTCTTTGTAGTAAATCACTGAAACTTATTCTCGGGTGAGGTTTCTTGATCAAATCTTGCCTTAAATATTCTTACAACCTAGGTAGCAGGTGGATATATAAAAGCTGAATTTTTTTCAGGAAATAATACGTGGTTGAATTCAGGCCAAAATCAAGTTCTTCAAGTGATTCGTCTTCGTTTCAGCTGGAAATGCTGCGTTTCGAATCCCTGTCTTCGGCCCTTCCTGTTCTCCTGGGCCTCAGGGAAGCCTAGTCGTGGAACCCAGGAACATTCTTCGGCTTCCACTTTTGAATGTGGTTTGCACTCTGCTCTTCCCCGGTGCGCTCTCCTAATACAGCCGCCTCATCTGTGCCCCAGCACAGCCAACTCCAGGCAACAGCGGTGGATGTGGACCTGCACCTGCTCTGGTCTCTTCCTACTGCGGTGGAGCGGAAGACGCCTGCAGAGACCTGCACATCTGCATGGGCAAGGCCATGTCCAGTCTGGGCCTCTGTGTGCCTGGACGGTGAGGTTTCTCCCCTTCCTTGTCTCCTCAGGCCAAGACCATGCAGGATGATGGGGCTGGGCTATCCAAGCCCACCATGTCCACACAGAATTGCTTTGTTTTCTGTGGAAACAGAATGGAAGGACTTTTATTTCTAGAAGACATTATCTCATCTCCTATATTAATCCGAGATCTAGTAATGACATTTACGACCCAGAAATATGCCTTTGGAATGAAGCAGTTATCTATTGAAGAAGCTTCATTTCTAACGGAGAACAGAGCTGGACTCTGACAAGTTCCAGAGTGTCTCAGGAAATAGCAAATCTGTCCTGGAATAGGAGCAAGAGAGCTTTGAAAACAAAGAGCTGAGGATTCTGGGTGCAGGAAGCACCCTAGGGAAGGTGACTGGAGCCGAGCCAATGTCATCTGCCAACAGCGGCCACATTCTTAGGACAGACCTGGGAAAAGGAGGCCTTTCTTGTAACCTTGTTCACCCCGAATCTTCATTCCTACTTGCTGAGATTTTTTAAGTACCAAAATATCTGTGATTCTAGATGTTGACATAAAAATAGCCTTCAAGCTTCACCCAGTCCTTGGGGGTCTATGCAGCAAAGTAAGCTGGTGAGGAAAGGCTGGCTGGACTTCCTGTGGGAGTC
>NW_016832407.1:0-1881 GCF_001698545.2 Rhinopithecus bieti | reverse complement strand
TATATATATGTATATATATTTATGGATATATAGGTATACGTACAAAAAATATATAATATTTTATATGTTTAGCTTTCGATAAGTTAATACTGTAATTATGCACTATTTAGTCCCTCTCCTAGACTATAAACCTTTTCTGTAGAAGATACTTTTCAGATTTAGAGAATTTTTTTCTTGAGAGTCTAGGACAGACCTGTAAACACAGTGTAGATTATGAAACAATATACATTTCTGGTTTTTAATCTCAAACATATCTAAATTATCTTTTGACTTTTCAAACCTTTCAAAATAGAGCTTCTAAGGGAGAAGTCCAGGCTATTTGTCTTTTAAGGATTGCAGTTTCTTTGGTAAGAGAAAGGTCGGTAGCTTTGTGAGTAACCCTTTGACCTTGCGAATGTCTTTTGTGTTTAGTTAATGATATTTTCCGTATGACTTTGAAGATTGTTTGGGGAAGCAAGTGTAGTTAGCAGTTAGCTCTCTTCCTTGATAATTATCTTTCCTTCTTTCATTTATTACAGTTATAGCATTAAAAACTGCCTGTAAGGCCACTAGGTTTAGTCGTCACCAGAGGAAGACGACCCCAAATATGGTCCTTTGCATTACAAGTTACAAATTTTATCCAGAAAGTTTGCACATAATAATTTGGATATTGTTAAACTTTCCAAATAGAGTACATGGGTTGAAAATGAATTGTGTGTGTATATCAATATATTTATGATCTAGGGATTAACACCATTCAATTCAAAATAGCCAAATTCAAATACTGTTGGTGGGAATGTAAACTAGTTCAACCATTGTGGAAGAGAGTGTGGCGATCCCTCAAAGATCTAGAACCAGAAATACCATTTGACTCAGCTATCCCATTACCAGGTATATACCCACAGGAACATAAGTCATTACGTTACAAAGATACATGCATGTGTATGTTCATTGCAGCACTATTCATAGTAGCAAAGACAGGGAATCAACCCAAATGCCCATTAATGATAGACTGGATAAGGAAAATGTGGTACATATACACCATGGAATACTATGCAGCCATCAAAAGGAACATGATCATGTCCTTTGCAGGGACATGGATGGAGCTGGAAGCCATTATCCTCAGCAAACTAAGGCAGAAACGGAAAACCAAACTTTCACAAGTGGGAGCTGAACAGTGAGAACACATGGACACAGGGAGGGGAACAATACACTCTGGGGCCTGTTGGGGGTGAGGTGAGGGGAGGGAGAGCATTAGGAAAAACAGCTAATGCACGCTGGGCTCAATATCTAGGTGATGAGTTGATAGGTGCGGCAAATCACCATGGCACACATTTATCTATGTAACAAACCTGCACATCTACCCCAGAACTTAAAAATTAAAAAAAAGAAGAATAAAAAATCCACAGGTTTCATTCAGTGATATAAAACAGAAAATCCCAAAGCTCTTTCGCACATGGCTTGTTTATGGTACTGAGGGCTGGAAATTCATATGTTCTGATAAGAACTCAATCAGCTCAGAAATGTCGTTTCTTAGATTCTACTAAACGTTTGTTTGGGACCTGTTTAATGAAAACAGGTTTCATTCAGCCATGTAAAACAGCACATCACACACACACAAAATTGCCCCTATTGTTCCAAAAACGTGGACATTCTACATTTCTACTTAAAGTGTGCGCACACTGACTGAAGCTCTGTGTTGCAGTGATGTGTGCTGCTAGGATTGTGGCTCTGTTTCGAATTTGCTAGCCAGGCTACGGCTTTCCAGTCAGGTATTTTTTTTGTTGTTCATGTTGTTGCTGCCGTTGGGCCAGGATAACGTGTGAATTTCCCTCCACTGCCCAGCCAGATTTCCTTTCCGGTGGACGAGCTTAGTGTCTCATCCGGCAGCCCTGTTTCCTA
>NW_016832406.1:0-873 GCF_001698545.2 Rhinopithecus bieti | reverse complement strand
GAGGCCGAAGCGGGCGGATCACGAGGTCAGGAGATGGAGACCATCCTGGCTAACACAGTGAAACCCCATCTCTACTAAAATACAAAAAATTAGCCGGGCGAGGTGGCGGGCGCCTGTAGTCCCAGCTACTCGGGAGGCTGAGGCAGGAGAATGGCACGAACCCGGGAGGCAGAGCTTGCAGTGAACCGAGATCACGGCACTGCACTCCAGCCTGGGCGACAGAGCAACTCCATCACAAAAAAAAAAGAAAAAAAAAAAGTGCTTCCCAGCTTTTTTCTAAAAATGTTGAGAAGCTATCTTTATCCATTAAAATATATTTTTATGTTTGGTCTCTGGGATTAAGTTTCAATTTCATTTTTTTCCCTTATGGAGATCAGTGGTCCCAGTGTTGCTTATTGTAAAATTTACTATCTTCACTTGACTAAAATGAAAGCTGTGTTACAAAATATGTTTCCAAGTAGGTGTGAAAAATGTATTTCTCTTTGTAATTGTACTCAGATAAATTAGTTCGCAGGACTACTGTGTCCAGAGTTGGTTCCTTCTGGTGGGTTCGTGGTCTCCCTGACTTTAAGAATGAAGCCGTGGACCTTCACGGTGAGTGTTACAGCTCTTAAAGATGGGACGGACCCAAAGAGTAAGCAGTAGCAAGGTTTATTGCGAAGAGCGAAACCACAAAGCTTCCACACCCTGGAAGGTGACCCCAGCTGGTTGCTGCTGCTGGTTGGGGTGACCAGCTTTTATCCCCTTATTTGTCCCCTCTCATGTTCTGTTTCTGTCCTATCAGCGTGTCCTTTTTCCAATCCTCCCCGCAATTGATTACTTTTAGAATCCTGCTGATTGGTGTGTTTTATAGAGCGCTGATTGGTGCATTTT
>NW_016832405.1:0-1287 GCF_001698545.2 Rhinopithecus bieti | reverse complement strand
GATCCCACTTGTCTATTTTGGCTTTTGTTCCCATTGTTTTTGGTGTTTTAGTCATGAAGTCCTTGCCCATGCCTATCTCCTGAATGGTATTGGCTAGATTTTCTTCTAGGGTTTTTATGGTTTTAGGTCTAATATTTAAGTCTTTAATCCATCTTGAATTAATTTTTGTATAAGGTGTAAGGAAGGAATACAGTTTCAGCTTTCTATATATAGCTAGCCAGTTTTCCCAGCAGCATTTATTAAATAGGGAATCCTTTCCCCATTTCTTGTTTTGTCAGGTTTGTCAAAGATCAGATAGCTGTAGATGTGTGGTGTTATTTCTGAGGCATCTGTTCTGTTCCATTGGTCTAAATCTCTGTTTTTGTACCAGTACTATGCTGTTTTGGTTACTGTAGCCTTGTAGTATAGTTTGAAGTCAGGTAGCGTGATGCCTCCAGCTTTGTTCTTTTTGCTTAGGATTGTCCTGGCAATGCAGGCTCCTTTTTGGTTCTATATAAACTGTAAAATATTTTTTTTCCAATTCTGTGAAGAAAGTCATTGGTAGCTTGATGGGGTTGGCATTGCATCTATAAATGACCTTGGGCAGTATGGACATTTTCATGATATTGATTCTTCCTATCCATGAGCATGGAATATTCTTCCATTTGTTTGTGTACTCTTTTATTTCTTTGAGCAGTGGTTTGTAGTTCTCCTTGAAGAGGTCCTTCACATCCTTTGTAAGTTGAATTCCTAGGTATTTTATTCTCTTTGAAGCATTCATGATTTGGCTGTCTCTTTGTCTATTATTGGTGTATAGGAATGCTTGTAATTTTTGCATATTGATTTTGTATGCTGAGACTGCTGAAGTTGCTTATCAGCTTAAGGAGATTTTGGGCTGAGATGATGGGGTTTTCTAAATGTACAATCATGTCATCTGCAAACAGGGACATTTTGACTTCCTCTTTCCCTAATTGAATACCCTTTATGTCTTTCTCTTGCCTGACTGCCTTGGCCAGAACTTCCAGCACTATGTTGAATAGGAGTGGTGAGAGAGGGCATCCCTGTCTTGTGCCAGTTTTCAAAGGGAATGCTTCCAGGTTTTGCTCATTCAGTATGATATTGGCTGTGGGTTTGTCATAAATAGCTCTTATTATTTTGAGATACATTCCATCAATACCTAGTTTATTAGGGTTTTTAGCATGAAGAGACTTTGAATTTTGTCGAAGGTCTTTTCTGCATCTATTGAGATAATCATGTGGTTTTTGTCTTTGATTCTGTTTATGTGATGGATTACGTATATTGACTTGC